>NW_027456895.1:0-253035 GCF_040206685.1 Ascaphus truei
TCTACGCTGGAGGGATTCCTTTCTCAGGCTGAGGAGGGATTGTTCTACGCTGGAGGGATTCCTTTCTCAGACTGAGGAGGGATTGTTCTACGCTGAGGGATTCCTTTCTCAGACTGAGGAGGGATTGTTCTACGCTGGAGGGATTCCTTTCTCAGGCTGAGGAGGGATTGTTCTACGCTGGAGGGATTCCTTTCTCAGGCTGAGGAGGGATTGTTCTACGCTGGAGGGATTCCTTTCTCAGACTGAGGAGGGATTGTTCTATGCTGGAGGGATTCCTTTCTCAGGCTGAGGAGGGATTGTTCTATGCTGGAGGGATTCCTTTCTCAGGCTGAGGAGGAATTGTTCTACGCTGGAGGGATTCCTTTCTCAGGCTGAGGAGGGATTGTTCTACGCTGGAGGGATTCCTTTCTCAGGCTGAGGAGGGATTGTTCTACGCTGGAGGGATTCCTTTCTCAGGCTGAGGAGGAATTGTTCTACGCTGGAGGGATTTCTTTCTCAGACTGAGGAGGGATTGTTCTACGCTGGAGGGATTCCTTTCTCAGGCTGAGGAGGGATTGTTCTATGCCGGAGGGATTCCTTTCTCAGGCTGAGGAGGGATTGTTCTACGCTGGAGGGATTCCTTTCTCAGGCTGAGGAGGGATTGTTCTACGCTGGAGGGTTTCCTTTCTCAGGCTGAGGAGGGATTGTTCTACGCTGGAGGGATTCCTTTCTCAGGCTGAGGAGGGATTGTTCTACGCTGGAGGGATTCCTTTCTCAGGCTGAGGAGGAATTGTTCTACGCTGGAGGGATTCCTTTCTCAGGCTGAGGAGGGATTGTTCTATGCCGGAGGGATTCCTTTCTCAGGCTGAGGAGGAATTGTTCTACGCTGGAGGGATTCCTTTCTCAGGCTGAGGAGGGATTGTTCTACGCTGGAGGGATTCCTTTCTCAGGCTGAGGAGGGATTGTTCTACACTGGAGGGATTCCTTTCTCAGACTGAGGAGGGATTGTTCTACGCTGGAGGGATTCCTTTCTCAGGCTGAGGAGGGATTGTTCTATGCCGGAGGGATTCCTTTCTCAGGCTGAGGAGGGATTGTTCTATGCCGGAGGGATTCCTTTCTCAGGCTGAGGAGGGATTGTTCTACGCTGGAGGGATTCCTTTCTCAGGCTGAGGAGGGATTGTTCTACGCTGGAGGGATTCCTTTCTCAGACTGAGGAGGGATTGTTCTACGCTGGAGGGATTCCTTTCTCAGGCTGAGGAGGGATTGTTCTACGCTGGAGGGATTCCTTTCTCAGACTGAGGAGGGATTGTTCTACGCTGGAGGGATTCTTTTCTCAGGCTGAGGAGGAATTGTTCTACGCTGGACGGATTCCTTTCTCAGGCTGAGGAGGGATTGTTCTACGCTGGAGGGATTCCTTTCTCAGGCTGAGGAGGGATTGTTCTACGCTGGAGGGATTCCTTTCTCAGGCTGAGGAGGGATTGTTCTATGCTGGAGGGATTCCTTTCTCAGGCTGAGGAGGGATTGTTCTATGCTGGAGGGATTCCTTTCTCAGGCTGAGGAGGGATTGTTCTACGCTGGAGGGATTCCTTTCTCAGGCTGAGGAGGGATTATTCTACGCTGGAGGGATTCCTTTCTCAGGCTGAGGAGGGATTGTTCTACGCTGGAGGGATTCCTTTCTCAGGCTGAGGAGGGATTGTCCTACGCTGGAGGGATTCCTTTCTCAGGCTGAGGAGGGATTGTTCTACGCTGGAGGGATTCCTTTCTCAGGCTGAGGAGGGATTGTTCTACGCTGGAGGGATTCCTTTCTCAGGCTGAGGAGGGATTGTTCTACGCTGGAGGGATTCCTTTCTCAGGCTGAGGGATTGTTCTACGCTGGAGGGATTCCTTTCTCAGACTGAGGAGGGATTGTTCTACGCTGGAGGGATTCCTTTCTCAGGCTGAGGAGGGATTGTTCTACGCTGGAGGGATTCCTTTCTCAGGCTGAGGAGGGATTGTTCTACGCTGTAGGGATTCCTTTCTCAGGCTGAGGAGGGATTGTTCTACGCTGGAGGGATTCCTTTCTCAGGCTGAGGAGGGATTGTTCTACGCTGGAGGGATTCCTTTCTCAGACTGAGGAGGGATTGTTCTATGCTGGAGGGATTCCTTTCTCAGGCTGAGGAGGGATTGTTCTACGCTGGAGGGATTCCTTTCTCAGGCTGAGGAGGGATTGTTCTACGCTGGAGGGATTCCTTTCTCAGGCTGAGGAGGGATTGTTCTATGCCGGAGGGATTCCTTTCTCAGGCTGAGGAGGGATTGTTCTACGCTGGAGGGATTCCTTTCTCAGGCTGAGGAGGGATTGTTCTATGCCGGAGGGATTCCTTTCTCAGGCTGAGGAGGGATTGTTCTACGCCGGAGAGATTCCTTTCTCAGACTGAGGAGGGATTGTTCTACGCTGGAGGGATTCCTTTCTCAGGCTGAGGAGGAATTGTTCTACGCTGGAGGGATTCCTTTCTCAGGCTGAGGAGGGATTGTTCTACGCTGGAGGGATTCCTTTCTCAGGCTGAGGAGGGATTGTTCTATGTTGGAGGGATTCCTTTCTCAGGCTGAGGAGGGATTGTTCTATGCCGAAGGGATTCCTTTCTCAGGCTGAGGAGGGATTGTTCTATGCTGGAGGGATTCCTTTCTCAGGCTGAGGAGGGATTGTTCTACGCCGGAGGGATTCCTTTCTCAGGCTGAGGAGGGATTGTTCTACGCTGGAGGGATTCCTTTCTCAGACTGAGGAGGGATTGTTCTACGCTGGAGGGATTCCTTTCTCAGGCTGAGGAGGGATTGTTCTACGCTGGAGGGATTCCTTTCTCAGGCTGAGGAGAGATTGTTCTACGCCGGAGGGATTCCTTTCTCAGGCTGAGGAGGGATTGTTCTACGCTGGAGGGATTCCTTTCTCAGGCTGAGGAGGGATTGTTCTACGCTGGAGGGATTCTTTTCTCAGGCTGAGGAGGGATTGTTCTACGCTGGAGGGATTACTTTCTCAAACTGAGGAGGGATTGTTCTACGCTGGAGGGATTCCTTTCTCAGGCTGAGGAGGGATTGTTCTACGCTGGAGGGATTCCTTTCTCAGACTGAGGAGGGATTGTTCTATGCTGGAGGGATTCCTTTCTCAGGCTGAGGAGGGATTGTTCTATGCTGGAGGGATTCCTTTCTCAGACTGAGGAGGGATTGTTCTATGCTGGAGGGATTCCTTTCTCAGGCTGAGGAGGGATTGTTCTACGCTGGAGGGATTCCTTTCTCAGGCTGAGGAGGGATTGTTCTATGCTGGAGGGATTCCTTTCTCAGGCTGAGGAGGGATTGTTCTATGCTGGAGGGATTCCTTTCTCAGGCTGAGGAGGGATTGTTCTACGCTGGAGGGATTCCTTTCTCAGGCTGAGGAGGGATTGTTCTACGCTGGAGGGATTCCTTTCTCAGGCTGAGGAGGGATTGTTCTACGCTGGAGGGATTCCTTTCTCAGACTGAGGAGGGATTGTTCTATGCTGGAGGGATTCCTTTCTCAGGCTGAGGAGGGATTGTTCTACGCTGGAGGGATTCCTTTCTCAGGCTGAGGAGGGATTGTTCTATGCTGGAGGGATCCCTTTCTCAGGCTGAGGAGGGATTGTTCTATGCTGGAGGGATTCCTTTCTCAGGCTGAGGAGGGATTGTTCTACGCTGGAGGGATTCCTTTCTCAGGCTGAGGAGGGATTGTTCTACGCTGGAGGGATTCCTTTCTCAGGCTGAGGAGGGATTGTTCTACGCTGGAGGGATTCCTTTCTCAGGCTGAGGAGGGATTGTTCTACGCTGGAGGGATTCCTTTCTCAGACTGAGGAGGGATTGTTCTACGCTGGAGGGATTCCTTTCTCAGGCTGAGGAGGGATTGTTCTACGCTGGAGGGATTCCTTTCTCAGACTGAGGAGGGATTGTTCTACGCTGGAGGGATTCTTTTCTCAGGCTGAGGAGGAATTGTTCTACGCTGGACGGATTCCTTTCTCAGGCTGAGGAGGGATTGTTCTACGCTGGAGGGATTCCTTTCTCAGGCTGAGGAGGGATTGTTCTACGCTGGAGGGATTCCTTTCTCAGGCTGAGGAGGGATTGTTCTATGCTGGAGGGATTCCTTTCTCAGGCTGAGGAGGGATTGTTCTATGCTGGAGGGATTCCTTTCTCAGGCTGAGGAGGGATTGTTCTACGCTGGAGGGATTCCTTTCTCAGGCTGAGGAGGGATTATTCTACGCTGGAGGGATTCCTTTCTCAGGCTGAGGAGGGATTGTTCTACGCTGGAGGGATTCCTTTCTCAGGCTGAGGAGGGATTGTCCTACGCTGGAGGGATTCCTTTCTCAGGCTGAGGAGGGATTGTTCTACGCTGGAGGGATTCCTTTCTCAGGCTGAGGAGGGATTGTTCTACGCTGGAGGGATTCCTTTCTCAGGCTGAGGAGGGATTGTTCTACGCTGGAGGGATTCCTTTCTCAGGCTGAGGAGGGATTGTTCTACGCTGGAGGGATTCCTTTCTCAGACTGAGGAGGGATTGTTCTATGCTGGAGGGATTCCTTTCTCAGGCTGAGGAGGGATTGTTCTACGCTGGAGGGAT
Source organism: Ascaphus truei (assembly GCF_040206685.1). Classification (NCBI taxonomy): domain Eukaryota; kingdom Metazoa; phylum Chordata; class Amphibia; order Anura; family Ascaphidae; genus Ascaphus; species Ascaphus truei. The sequence goes on from NW_027456895.1 coordinate 4,571, forward strand.
TCCTTTCTCAGGCTGAGGAGGGATTGTTCTACGCTGGAGGGATTCCTTTCTCAGGCTGAGGAGGGATTGTTCTATGCCGGAGGGATTCCTTTCTCAGGCTGAGGAGGGATTGTTCTACGCTGGAGGGATTCCTTTCTCAGGCTGAGGAGGGATTGTTCTATGCCGGAGGGATTCCTTTCTCAGGCTGAGGAGGGATTGTTCTACGCCGGAGAGATTCCTTTCTCAGACTGAGGAGGGATTGTTCTACGCTGGAGGGATTCCTTTCTCAGGCTGAGGAGGAATTGTTCTACGCTGGAGGGATTCCTTTCTCAGGCTGAGGAGGGATTGTTCTACGCTGGAGGGATTCCTTTCTCAGGCTGAGGAGGGATTGTTCTATGTTGGAGGGATTCCTTTCTCAGGCTGAGGAGGGATTGTTCTATGCCGAAGGGATTCCTTTCTCAGGCTGAGGAGGGATTGTTCTATGCTGGAGGGATTCCTTTCTCAGGCTGAGGAGGGATTGTTCTACGCCGGAGGGATTCCTTTCTCAGGCTGAGGAGGGATTGTTCTACGCTGGAGGGATTCCTTTCTCAGACTGAGGAGGGATTGTTCTACGCTGGAGGGATTCCTTTCTCAGGCTGAGGAGGGATTGTTCTACGCTGGAGGGATTCCTTTCTCAGGCTGAGGAGAGATTGTTCTACGCCGGAGGGATTCCTTTCTCAGGCTGAGGAGGGATTGTTCTACGCTGGAGGGATTCCTTTCTCAGGCTGAGGAGGGATTGTTCTACGCTGGAGGGATTCTTTTCTCAGGCTGAGGAGGGATTGTTCTACGCTGGAGGGATTACTTTCTCAAACTGAGGAGGGATTGTTCTACGCTGGAGGGATTCCTTTCTCAGGCTGAGGAGGGATTGTTCTACGCTGGAGGGATTCCTTTCTCAGACTGAGGAGGGATTGTTCTATGCTGGAGGGATTCCTTTCTCAGGCTGAGGAGGGATTGTTCTATGCTGGAGGGATTCCTTTCTCAGACTGAGGAGGGATTGTTCTATGCTGGAGGGATTCCTTTCTCAGGCTGAGGAGGGATTGTTCTACGCTGGAGGGATTCCTTTCTCAGGCTGAGGAGGGATTGTTCTATGCTGGAGGGATTCCTTTCTCAGGCTGAGGAGGGATTGTTCTATGCTGGAGGGATTCCTTTCTCAGGCTGAGGAGGGATTGTTCTACGCTGGAGGGATTCCTTTCTCAGGCTGAGGAGGGATTGTTCTACGCTGGAGGGATTCCTTTCTCAGGCTGAGGAGGGATTGTTCTACGCTGGAGGGATTCCTTTCTCAGACTGAGGAGGGATTGTTCTATGCTGGAGGGATTCCTTTCTCAGGCTGAGGAGGGATTGTTCTACGCTGGAGGGATTCCTTTCTCAGGCTGAGGAGGGATTGTTCTATGCTGGAGGGATCCCTTTCTCAGGCTGAGGAGGGATTGTTCTATGCTGGAGGGATTCCTTTCTCAGGCTGAGGAGGGATTGTTCTACGCTGGAGGGATTCCTTTCTCAGGCTGAGGAGGGATTGTTCTACGCTGGAGGGATTCCTTTCTCAGGCTGAGGAGGGATTGTTCTACGCTGGAGGGATTCCTTTCTCAGGCTGAGGAGGGATTGTTCTACGCTGGAGGGATTCCTTTCTCAGGCTGAGGAGGGATTGTTCTACGCTGGAGGGATTCCTTTCTCAGGCTGAGGAGGGATTGTTCTACGCTGGAGGGATTCCTTTCTCAGACTGAGTAGGGATTGTTCTACGCTGGAGGGATTCCTTTCTCATGCTGAGGAGGGATTGTTCTACGCTGGAGGGATTCCTTTCTCAGGCTGAGGAGGGATTGTTCTACGCTGGAGGGATTCCTTTCTCAGGCTGAGGAGGGATTGTTCTACGCTGGAGGGATTCCTTTCTCAGGCTGAGGAGGGATTGTTCTACGCTGGAGGGATTCCTTTCTCAGGCTGAGGAGGGATTGTTCTATGCTGGAGGGATTCCTTTCTCAGGCTGAGGAGGGATTGTTCTACGCTGGAGGCATTCCTTTCTCAGGCTGAGGAGGGATTGTTCTACGCTGGAGGGATTCCTTTCTCAGACTGAGGAGGGATTGTTCTACGCTGGAGGGATTCCTTTCTCAGATTGAGGAGGGATTGTTCTATGCTGGAGGGATTCCTTTCTCAGACTGAGGAGGGATTGTTCTACGCTGGAGGGATTCCTTTCTCAGGCTGAGGAGGGATTGTTCTACGCTGGAGGGATTCCTTTCTCAGGCTGAGGAGGGATTGTTCTACGCCGGAGGGATTCCTTTCTCAGGCTAAGGAGGGATTGTTCTACGCTGGAGGGATTCCTTTCTCAGACTGAGGAGGGATTGTTCTATGCTGGAGGGATTCCTTTCTCAGGCTGAGGAGGGATTGTTCTATGCTGGAGGGATTCCTTTCTCAGGCTGAGGAGGGATTGTTCTATGCCGGAGGATTTCCTTTCTCAGGCTGAGGAGGGATTGTTTTACGCTGGAGGGATTCCTTTCTCAGACTGAGGAGGGATTGTTCTACGCTGGAGGGATTCCTTTCTCAGGCTGAGGAGGGATTGTTCTACGCTGGAGGGATTCCTTTCTAAGACTGAGGAGGGATTGTTCTACGCTGGAGGGATTCCTTTCTCAGGCTGAGGAGGGATTGTTCTACGCTGGAGGGATTCCTTTCTCAGACTGAGGAGGGATTGTTCTACGCTGGAGGGATTCCTTTCTCAGGCTGAGGAGGGATTGTTCTACGCTGGAGGGATTCCTTTCTCAGACTGAGGAGGGATTGTTCTACGCTGGAGGGATTCCTTTCTCAGGCTGAGGAGGGATTGTTCTACGCTGGAGGGATTCCTTTCTCAGGCTGAGGAGGGATTGTTCTACGCTGGAGGGATTCCTTTCTCAGGCTGAGGAGGGATTGTTCTACGCTGGAGGGATTCCTTTCTCAGGCTGAGGAGGGATTGTTCTACGCTGGAGGGATTCCTTTCTCAGGCTGAGGAGGGATTGTTCTACGCTGGAGGGATTCCTTTCTCAGACTGAGAAGGGATTGTTCTACGCTGAAGGGATTCCTTTCTCAGGCTGAGGAGGGATTGTTCTACGCTGGAGGGATTCCTTTCTCAGGCTGAGGAGAGATTGTTCTACGCCGGAGGGATTCCTTTCTCAGGCTGAGGAGGGATTGTTCTACGCTTAAGGGATTCCTTTCTCAGGCTGAGGAGGGATTGTTCTACGCTGGAGGGATTCCTTTCTCAGGCTGAGGAGGGATTGTTCTACGCTGGAGGGATTACTTTCTCAAACTGAGGAGGGATTTTTCTACGCTGGAGGGATTCCTTTCTCAGGCTGAGGAGGGATTGTTCTACGCTGGAGGGATTCCTTTCTCAGACTGAGGAGGGATTGTTCTATGCTGGAGGGATTCCTTTCTCAGGCTGAGGAGGGATTGTTCTACGCTGGAGGGATTCCTTTCTCAGACTGAGGAGGGATTGTTCTATGCTGGAGGGATTCTTTTCTCAGGCTGAGGAGGGATTGTTCTACGCTGGAGGGATTCCTTTCTCAGGCTGAGGAGGGATTGTTCTATGCTGGAGGGATTCCTTTCTCAGGCTGAGGAGGGATTGTTCTATGCTGGAGGGATTCCTTTCTCAGGCTGAGGAGGGATTGTTCTACGCTGGAGGGATTCCTTTCTCAGGCTGAGGAGGGATTGTTCTACGCTGGAGGGATTCCTTTCTCAGGCTGAGGAGGGATTGTTCTACGCTGGAGGGATTCCTTTCTCAGACTGAGGAGGGATTGTTCTATGCTGGAGGGATTCCTTTCTCAGGCTGAGGAGGGATTGTTCTACGCTGGAGGGATTCCTTTCTCAGGCTGAGGAGGGATTGTTCTACGCTGGAGGGATTCCTTTCTCAGACTGAGGAGGGATTGTTCTACGCTGGAGGGATTCCTTTCTCAGGCTGAGGAGGGATTGTTCTACGCTGGAGGGATTCCTTTCTCAGGCTGAGGAGGGATTGTTCTACGCTGGAGGGATTCCTTTCTCAGACTGAGGAGGGATTGTTCTACGCTGGAGGGATTCCTTTCTCAGGCTGAGGAGGGATTGTTCTACGCTGGAGGGATTCCTTTCTCAGGCTGAGGAGGGATTGTTCTACGCCGGAGGGATTCCTTTCTCAGGCTGAGGAGGGATTGTTCTACGCTGGAGGGATTCCTTTCTCAGGCTGAGGAGGGATTGTTCTACGCTGGAAGGATTCCTTTCTCAGGCTGAGGAGGGATTGTTCTACGCTGGAGGGATTCCTTTCTCAGGCTGAGGAAGGATTGTTCTATGCCGGAGGGATTCCTTTCTCAGGCTGAGGAGGGATTGTTCTACGCTGGAGGGATTCCTTTCTCAGGCTGAGGAGGGATTGTTCCATGCCGGAGGGATTCCTTTCTCAGGCTGAGGAGGGATTGTTCTACGTTGGAAGGATTCCTTTCTCAGGCTGAGGAGGGATTGTTCTATGCTGGAGGGATTCCTTTCTCAGGCTAAGGAGGGATTGTTCTACGCTGGAGGGATTCCTTTCTCAGGCTGAGGAGGGATTGTTCTAGGCTGGAGGGATTCCTTTCTCAGGCTGAGGAGGGATTGTTCTACGCTGGAGGGATTCCTTTCTCAGGCTGAGGAGGGATTGTTCTACGCTGGAGGGATTCCTTTCTCAGGCTGAGGAGGGATTGTTCTATGCTGGAGGGATTCCTTTCTCAGGCTGAGGAGGGATTGTTCTACGCTGGAGGGATTCCTTTCTCAGGCTGAGGAGGGATTGTTCTATGCTGGAGGGATTCCTTTCTCAGGCTGAGGAGGGATTGTTCTACGCTGGAGGGATTCCTTTCTCAGGCTGAGGAGGGATTGTTCTACGCTGGAGGGATTCCTTTCTCAGGCTGAGGAGGGATTGTTCTACGCTGGAGGGATTCCTTTCTCAGGCTGAGGAGGGATTGTTCTACGCTGGAGGGATTCCTTTCTCAGGCTGAGGAGGGATTGTTCTACGCTGGAGGGATTCCTTTCTCAGGCTGAGGAGGAATTGTTCTACGCTGGAGGGATTCCTTTCTCAGGCTGAGGAGGGATTGTTCTACGCTGGAGGGATTCCTTTCTCAGGCTGAGGAGGGATTGTTCTACGCTGGAGGGATTCCTATCTCAGGCTGAGGAGGGATTGTTCTACGCTGGAGGGATTACTTTCTCAGGCTGAGGAGGGATTGTTCTACGCTGGAGGGATTCCTTTCTCAGGCTGAGGAGGGATTGTTCTACGCTGGAGGGATTCCTATCTCAGGCTGAGGAGGGATTGTTCTACGCTGGAGGGATTCCTTTCTCAGACTGAGGAGGGATTGTTCTACGCTGGAGGGATTCCTTTCTCAGACTGAGGAGGGATTGTTCTACGCTGGAGGGATTCCTTTCTCAGGCTGAGGAGGGATTGTTCTACGCTGGAGGGATACCTTTCTCAGGCTGAGGAGGGATTGTTCTATGCTGGAGGGATTCCTTTCTCAGACTGAGGAGGGATTGTTCTACGCTGGAGGGATTCCTTTCTCAGGCTGAGGAGGGATTGTTCTACGCTGGAGGGATTCCTTTCTCAGGCTGAGGAGGGATTGTTCTATGCCGGAGGGATTCCTTTCTCCGGCTGAGGAGGGATTGTTCTATGCCGGAGGGATTCCTTTCTCCGGCTGAGGAGGGATTGTTCTACGTTGGAAGGATTCCTTTCTCAGGCTGAGGAGGGATTGTTCTATGCTGGAGGGAATCCTTTCTCAGGCTGAGGAGGGATTGTTCTAGGCTGGAGGGATTCCTTTCTCAGGCTGAGGAGGGATTGTTCTACGCTGGAGGGATTCCTTTCTCAGGCTGAGGAGGGATTGTTCTACGCTGGAGGGATTCCTTTCTCAGGCTGAGGAGGGATTGTTCTACGCTGGAGGGATTCCTTTCTCAGGCTGAGGAGGGATTGTTCTACGCTGGAGGGATTCCTTTCTCAGGCTGAGGAGGGATTGTTCTACGCTGGAGGGATTCCTTTCTCAGGCTGAGGAGGGATTGTTCTACGCTGGAGGGATTCCTATCTCAGGCTGAGGAGGGATTGTTCTACGCTGGAGGGATTACTTTCTCAGGCTGAGGAGGGATTGTTCTACGCTGGAGGGATTCCTTTCTCAGGCTGAGGAGGGATTGTTCTACGCTGGAGGGATTCCTATCTCAGGCTGAGGAGGGATTGTTCTACGCTGGAGGGATTCCTTTCTCAGGCTGAGGAGGGATTGTTCTACGCTGGAGGGATTCCTTTCTCAGGCTGAGGAGGGATTGTTCTACGCCGGAGGGATTCCTTTCTCAGGCTGAGGAGGGATTGTTCTACGCTGGAGGGATTCCTTTCTCAGGCTGAGGAGGGATTGTTCTACGCTGGAAGGATTCCTTTCTCAGGCTGAGGAGGGATTGTTCTACGCTGGAGGGATTCCTTTCTCAGGCTGAGGAAGGATTGTTCTATGCCGGAGGGATTCCTTTCTCAGGCTGAGGAGGGATTGTTCTACGCTGGAGGGATTCCTTTCTCAGGCTGAGGAGGGATTGTTCCATGCCGGAGGGATTCTTTCTCAGGCTGAGGAGGGATTGTTCTACGTTGGAAGGATTCCTTTCTCAGGCTGAGGAGGGATTGTTCTATGCTGGAGGGATTCCTTTCTCAGGCTAAGGAGGGATTGTTCTACGCTGGAGGGATTCCTTTCTCAGGCTGAGGAGGGATTGTTCTAGGCTGGAGGGATTCCTTTCTCAGGCTGAGGAGGGATTGTTCTACGCTGGAGGGATTCCTTTCTCAGGCTGAGGAGGGATTGTTCTACGCTGGAGGGATTCCTTTCTCAGGCTGAGGAGGGATTGTTCTATGCTGGAGGGATTCCTTTCTCAGGCTGAGGAGGGATTGTTCTACGCTGGAGGGATTCCTTTCTCAGGCTGAGGAGGGATTGTTCTATGCTGGAGGGATTCCTTTCTCAGGCTGAGGAGGGATTGTTCTACGCTGGAGGGATTCCTTTCTCAGGCTGAGGAGGGATTGTTCTACGCTGGAGGGATTCCTTTCTCAGGCTGAGGAGGGATTGTTCTACGCTGGAGGGATTCCTTTCTCAGGCTGAGGAGGGATTGTTCTACGCTGGAGGGATTCCTTTCTCAGGCTGAGGAGGGATTGTTCTACGCTGGAGGGATTCCTTTCTCAGGCTGAGGAGGAATTGTTCTACGCTGGAGGGATTCCTTTCTCAGGCTGAGGAGGAATTGTTCTACGCTGGAGGGATTCCTTTCTCAGGCTGAGGAGGGATTGTTCTACGCTGGAGGGATTCCTATCTCAGGCTGAGGAGGGATTGTTCTACGCTGGAGGGATTACTTTCTCAGGCTGAGGAGGGATTGTTCTACGCTGGAGGGATTCCTTTCTCAGGCTGAGGAGGGATTGTTCTACGCTGGAGGGATTCCTATCTCAGGCTGAGGAGGGATTGTTCTACGCTGGAGGGATTCCTTTCTCAGACTGAGGAGGGATTGTTCTACGCTGGAGGGATTCCTTTCTCAGGCTGAGGAGGGATTGTTCTACGCTGGAGGGATACCTTTCTCAGGCTGAGGAGGGATTGTTCTATGCTGGAGGGATTCCTTTCTCAGACTGAGGAGGGATTGTTCTACGCTGGAGGGATTCCTTTCTCAGGCTGAGGAGGGATTGTTCTACGCTGGAGGGATTCCTTTCTCAGGCTGAGGAGGGATTGTTCTATGCCGGAGGGATTCCTTTCTCCGGCTGAGGAGGGATTGTTCTATGCCGGAGGGATTCCTTTCTCCGGCTGAGGAGGGATTGTTCTACGTTGGAAGGATTCCTTTCTCAGGCTGAGGAGGGATTGTTCTATGCTGGAGGGAATCCTTTCTCAGGCTGAGGAGGGATTGTTCTAGGCTGGAGGGATTCCTTTCTCAGGCTGAGGAGGGATTGTTCTACGCTGGAGGGATTCCTTTCTCAGGCTGAGGAGGGATTGTTCTACGCTGGAGGGATTCCTTTCTCAGGCTGAGGAGGGATTGTTCTACGCTGGAGGGATTCCTTTCTCAGGCTGAGGAGGGATTGTTCTACGCTGGAGGGATTCCTTTCTCAGGCTGAGGAGGGATTGTTCTACGCTGGAGGGATTCCTTTCTCAGGCTGAGGAGGGATTGTTCTACGCTGGAGGGATTCCTATCTCAGGCTGAGGAGGGATTGTTCTACGCTGGAGGGATTACTTTCTCAGGCTGAGGAGGGATTGTTCTACGCTGGAGGGATTCCTTTCTCAGGCTGAGGAGGGATTGTTCTACGCTGGAGGGATTCCTATCTCAGGCTGAGGAGGGATTGTTCTACGCTGGAGGGATTCCTTTCTCAGACTGAGGAGGGATTGTTCTACGCTGGAGGGATTCCTTTCTCAGACTGAGGAGGGATTGTTCTACGCTGGAGGGATACCTTTCTCAGGCTGAGGAGGGATTGTTCTACGCTGGAGGGATACCTTTCTCAGGCTGAGGAGGGATTGTTCTATGCTGGAGGGATTCCTTTCTCAGACTGAGGAGGGATTGTTCTACGCTGGAGGGATTCCTTTCTCAGGCTGAGGAGGGATTGTTCTACGCTGGAGGGATTCCTTTCTCAGGCTGAGGAGGGATTGTTCTATGCCGGAGGGATTCCTTTCTCAGGCTGAGGAGGGATTGTTCTACGTTGGAAGGATTCCTTTCTCAGGCTGAGGAGGGATTGTTCTATGCTGGAGGGATTCCTTTCTCAGGCTGAGGAGGGATTGTTCTACGCTGGAGGGATTCCTTTCTCAGGCTGAGGAGGGATTGTTCTACGCTGGAGGGATTCCTTTCTCAGGCTGAGGAGGGATTGTTCTACGCTGGAGGGATTCCTTTCTCAGGCTGAGGAGGGATTGTTCTACGCTGGAGGGATTCCTTTCTCAGGCTGAGGAGGGATTGTTCTACGCTGGAGGGATTCCTTTCTCAGGCTGAGGAGGGATTGTTCTACGCTGGAGGGATTCCTTTCTCAGGCTGAGGAGGGATTGTTCTACGCTGGAGGGATTCCTATCTCAGGCTGAGGAGGGATTGTTCTACGCTGGAGGGATTCCTTTCTCAGACTGAGGAGGGATTGTTCTACGCTGGAGGGATTCCTTTCTCAGACTGAGGAGGGATTGTTCTACGCTGGAGGGATTCCTTTCTCAGGCTGAGGAGGGATTGTTCTACGCTGGAGGGATACCTTTCTCAGGCTGAGGAGGGATTGTTCTATGCTGGAGGGATTCCTTTCTCAGACTGAGGAGGGATTGTTCTACGCTGGAGGGATTCCTTTCTCAGGCTGAGGAGGGATTGTTCTACGCTGGAGGGATTCCTTTCTCAGGCTGAGGAGGGATTGTTCTATGCCGGAGGGATTCCTTTCTCCGGCTGAGGAGGGATTGTTCTATGCCGGAGGGATTCCTTTCTCCGGCTGAGGAGGGATTGTTCTACGTTGGAAGGATTCCTTTCTCAGGCTGAGGAGGGATTGTTCTATGCTGGAGGGAATCCTTTCTCAGGCTGAGGAGGGATTGTTCTAGGCTGGAGGGATTCCTTTCTCAGGCTGAGGAGGGATTGTTCTACGCTGGAGGGATTCCTTTCTCAGGCTGAGGAGGGATTGTTCTACGCTGGAGGGATTCCTTTCTCAGGCTGAGGAGGGATTGTTCTACGCTGGAGGGATTCCTTTCTCAGGCTGAGGAGGGATTGTTCTACGCTGGAGGGATTCCTTTCTCAGGCTGAGGAGGGATTGTTCTACGCTGGAGGGATTCCTTTCTCAGGCTGAGGAGGGATTGTTCTACGCTGGAGGGATTCCTATCTCAGGCTGAGGAGGGATTGTTCTACGCTGGAGGGATTACTTTCTCAGGCTGAGGAGGGATTGTTCTACGCTGGAGGGATTCCTTTCTCAGGCTGAGGAGGGATTGTTCTACGCTGGAGGGATTCCTATCTCAGGCTGAGGAGGGATTGTTCTACGCTGGAGGGATTCCTTTCTCAGACTGAGGAGGGATTGTTCTACGCTGGAGGGATTCCTTTCTCAGACTGAGGAGGGATTGTTCTACGCTGGAGGGATACCTTTCTCAGGCTGAGGAGGGATTGTTCTACGCTGGAGGGATACCTTTCTCAGGCTGAGGAGGGATTGTTCTACGCTGGAGGGATTCCTTTCTCAGACTGAGGAGGGATTGTTCTACGCTGGAGGGATTCCTTTCTCAGGCTGAGGAGGGATTGTTCTACGCTGGAGGGATTCCTTTCTCAGGCTGAGGAGGGATTGTTCTATGCCGGAGGGATTCCTTTCTCAGGCTGAGGAGGGATTGTTCTACGTTGGAAGGATTCCTTTCTCAGGCTGAGGAGGGATTGTTCTATGCTGGAGGGATTCCTTTCTCAGGCTGAGGAGGGATTGTTCTAGGCTGGAGGGATTCCTTTCTCAGGCTGAGGAGGGATTGTTCTACGCTGGAGGGATTCCTTTCTCAGGCTGAGGAGGGATTGTTCTACGCTGGAGGGATTCCTTTCTCAGGCTGAGGAGGGATTGTTCTACGCTGGAGGGATTCCTTTCTCAGGCTGAGGAGGGATTGTTCTACGCTGGAGGGATTCCTTTCTCAGGCTGAGGAGGGATTGTTCTATGCTGGAGGGATTCCTTTCTCAGGCTGAGGAGGGATTGTTCTATGCTGGAGGGATTCCTTTCTCAGGCTGAGGAGGGATTGTTCTACGCTGGAGGGATTCCTTTCTCAGGCTGAGGAGGGATTGTTCTACGCTGGAGGGATTCCTTTCTCAGGCTGAGGAGGGATTGTTCTACGCTGGAGGGATTCCTTTCTCAGACTGAGGAGGGATTGTTCTACGCTGGAGGGATTCCTTTCTCAGGCTGAGGAGGGATTGTTCTACGCTGGAGGGATTCCTTTCTCAGGCTGAGGAGGGATTGTTCTATGCTGGAGGGATTCCTTTCTCAGGCTGAGGAGGGATTGTTCTATGCTGGAGGGATTCCTTTCTCAGGCTGAGGAGGGATTGTTCTACGCTGGAGGGATTCCTTTCTCAGGCTGAGGAGGGATTGTTCTACGCTGGAGGGATTCCTTTCTCAGGCTGAGGAGGGATTGTTCTACGCTGGAGGGATTCCTTTCTCAGGCTGAGGAGGGATTGTTCTACGCTGGAGGGATTCCTTTCTCAGGCTGAGGAGGGATTGTTCTACGCTGGAGGGATTCCTTTCTCAGGCTGAGGAGGGATTGTTCTACGCTGGAGGGATTCCTTTCTCAGACTGAGTAGGGATTGTTCTACGCTGGAGGGATTCCTTTCTCAGGCTGAGGAGGGATTGTTCTACGCTGGAGGGATTCCTTTCTCAGGCTGAGGAGGGATTGTTCTACGCTGGAGGGATTCCTTTCTCAGGCTGAGGAGGGATTGTTCTACGCTGGAGGGATTCCTTTCTCAGGCTGAGGAGGGATTGTTCTACGCTGGAGGGATTCCTTTCTCAGGCTGAGGAGGGATTGTTCTATGCTGGAGGGATTCCTTTCTCAGGCTGAGGAGGGATTGTTCTACGCTGGAGGGATTCCTTTCTCAGGCTGAGGAGGGATTGTTCTACGCTGGAGGGATTCCTTTCTCAGACTGAGGAGGGATTGTTCTACGCTGGAGGGATTCCTTTCTCAGATTGAGGAGGGATTGTTCTATGCTGGAGGGATTCCTTTCTCAGACTGAGGAGGGATTGTTCTACGCTGGAGGGATTCCTTTCTCAGGCTGAGGAGGGATTGTTCTACGCCGGAGGGATTCCTTTCTCAGGCTGAGGAGGGATTGTTCTACGCCGGAGGGATTCCTTTCTCAGGCTGAGGAGGGATTGTTCTACGCCGGAGGGATTCCTTTCTCAGGCTGAGGAGGGATTGTTCTATGCTGGAGGGATTCCTTTCTCAGGCTGAGGAGGGATTGTTCTATGCTGGAGGATTTCCTTTCTCAGGCTGAGGAGGGATTGTTTTACGCTGGAGGGATTCCTTTCTCAGACTGAGGAGGGATTGTTCTACGCTGGAGGGATTCCTTTCTCAGGCTGAGGAGGGATTGTTCTACGCTGGAGGGATTCCTTTCTCAGACTGAGGAGGGATTGTTCTACGCTGGAGGGATTCCTTTCTCAGGCTGAGGAGGGATTGTTCTACGCTGGAGGGATTCCTTTCTCAGACTGAGGAGGGATTGTTCTACGCTGGAGGGATTCCTTTCTCAGACTGAGGAGGGATTGTTCTACGCTGGAGGGATTCCTTTCTCAGGCTGAGGAGGGATTGTTCTACGCTGGAGGGATTCCTTTCTCAGACTGAGGAGGGATTGTTCTACGCTGGAGGGATTCCTTTCTCAGGCTGAGGAGGGATTGTTCTACGCTGGAGGGATTCCTTTCTCAGGCTGAGGAGGGATTGTTCTACGCTGGAGGGATTCCTTTCTCAGGCTGAGGAGGGATTGTTCTACGCTGGAGGGATTCCTTTCTCAGACTGAGGAGGGATTGTTCTATGCTGGAGGGATTCCTTTCTCAGGCTGAGGAGGGATTGTTCTACGCTGGAGGGATTCCTTTCTCAGGCTGAGGAGGGATTGTTCTACGCTGGAGGGATTCCTTTCTCAGGCTGAGGAGGGATTGTTCTACGCTGGAGGGATTCCTTTCTCAGGCTGAGGAGAGATTGTTCTACGCCGAAGGGATTCCTTTCTCAGGCTGAGGAGGGATTGTTCTACGCTGGAGGGATTCCTTTCTCAGGCTGAGGAGGGATTGTTCTACGCTGGAGGGATTCCTTTCTCAGACTGAGGAGGGATTGTTCTATGCTGGAGGGATTCCTTTCTCAGGCTGAGGAGGGATTGTTCTACGCTGGAGGGATTCCTTTCTCAGGCTGAGGAGGGATTGTTCTACGCTGGAGGGATTCCTTTCTCAGGCTGAGGAGGGATTGTTCTACGCTGGAGGGATTCCTTTCTCAGGCTGAGGAGGGATTGTTCTATGCTGGAGGGATTCCTTTCTCAGGCTGAGGAGGGATTGTTCTACGCTGGAGGGATTCCTTTCTCAGGCTGAGGAGGGATTGTTCTACGCTGGAGGGATTCCTTTCTCAGACTGAGGAGGGATTGTTCTATGCTGGAGGGATTCCTTTCTCAGGCTGAGGAGGGATTGTTCTACGCCGGAGGGATTCCTTTCTCAGGCTGAGGAGGGATTGTTCTATGCTGGAGGGATTCCTTTCTCAGGCTGAGGAGGGATTGTTCTATGCTGGAGGGATTCCTTTCTCAGGCTGAGGAGGGATTGTTCTACGCTGGAGGGATTCCTTTCTCAGGCTGAGGAGGGATTCTTCTACGCTGGAGGGATTCCTTTCTCTGGCTGAGGAGGGATTGTTCTACGCTGGAGGGATTCCTTTCTCAGGCTGAGGAGGGATTGTTCTACGCTGGAGGGATTCCTTTCTCAGGCTGAGGAGGGATTGTTCTACGCTGGAGGGATTCCTTTCTCAGGCTGAGGAGGGATTGTTCTACGCTGGAGGGATTCCTTTCTCAGACTGAGTAGGGATTGTTCTACGCTGGAGGGATTCCTTTCTCAGGCTGAGGAGGGATTGTTCTACGCTGGAGGGATTCCTTTCTCAGGCTGAGGAGGGATTGTTCTACGCTGGAGGGATTCCTTTCTCAGGCTGAGGAGGGATTGTTCTATGCTGGAGGGATTCCTTTCTCAGGCTGAGGAGGGATTGTTCTACGCTGGAGGGATTCCTTTCTCAGGCTGAGGAGGGATTGTTCTACGCTGGAGGGATTCCTTTCTCAGACTGAGGAGGGATTGTTCTACGCTGGAGGGATTCCTTTCTCAGATTGAGGAGGGATTGTTCTACGCTGGAGGGATTCCTTTCTCAGACTGAGGAGGGATTGTTCTACGCTGGAGGGATTCCTTTCTCAGGCTGAGGAGGGATTGTTCTACGCTGGAGGGATTCCTTTCTCAGGCTGAGGAGGGATTGTTCTACGCCGGAGGGATTCCTTTCTCAGGCTGAGGAGGGATTGTTCTACGCTGGAGGGATTCCTTTCTCAGGCTGAGGAGGGATTGTTCTATGCTGGAGGGATTCCTTTCTCAGGCTGAGGAGGGATTGTTCTATGCCGGAGGATTTCCTTTCTCAGGCTATGGAGGGATTGTTTTACGCTGGAGGGATTCCTTTCTCAGACTGAGGAGGGATTGTTCTACGCTGGAGGGATTCCTTTCTCAGGCTGAGGAGGGATTGTTCTACGCTGGAGGGATTCCTTTCTCAGACTGAGGAGGGATTGTTCTACGCTGGAGGGATTCCTTTCTCAGGCTGAGGAGGGATTGTTCTACGCTGGAGGGATTCCTTTCTCAGACTGAGGAGGGATTGTTCTACGCTGGAGGGATTCCTTTCTCAGGCTGAGGAGGGATTGTTCTACGCTGGAGGGATTCCTTTCTCAGACTGAGGAGGGATTGTTCTACGCTGGAGGGATTCCTTTCTCAGGCTGAGGAGGGATTGTTCTACGCTGGAGGGATTCCTTTCTCAGGCTGAGGAGGGATTGTTCTACGCTGGAGGGATTCCTTTCTCAGGCTGAGGAGGGATTGTTCTACGCTGGAGGGATTCCTTTCTCAGGCTGAGGAGGGATTTTTCTACGCTGGAGGGAATCCTTTCTCAGGCTGAGGAGGGATTGTTCGACGCTGGAGGGATTCCTTTCTCAGACTGAGGAGGGATTGTTCTACGCTGAAGGGATTCCTTTCTCAGGCTGAGGAGGGATTGTTCTACGCTGGAGGGATTCCTTTCTCAGGCTGAGGAGAGATTGTTCTACGCCGAAGGGATTCCTTTCTCAGGCTGAGGAGGGATTGTTCTACGCTGGAGGGATTCCTTTCTCAGGCTGAGGAGGGATTGTTCTACGCTGGAGGGATTCCTTTCTCAGGCTGAGGAGGGATTGTTCTACGCTGGAGGGATTACTTTCTCAAACTGAGGAGGGATTGTTCTACGCTGGAGGGATTCCTTTCTCAGGCTGAGGAGGGATTGTTCTACGCTGGAGGGATTCCTTTCTCAGACTGAGGAGGGATTGTTCTATGCTGGAGGGATTCCTTTCTCAGGCTGAGGAGGGATTGTTCTACGCTGGAGGGATTCCTTTCTCAGGCTGAGGAGGGATTGTTCTACGCTGGAGGGATTCCTTTCTCAGGCTGAGGAGGGATTGTTCTACGCTGGAGGGATTCCTTTCTCAGGCTGAGGAGGGATTGTTCTATGCTGGAGGGATTCCTTTCTCAGGCTGAGGAGGGATTGTTCTACGCTGGAGGGATTCCTTTCTCAGGCTGAGGAGGGATTGTTCTACGCTGGAGGGATTCCTTTCTCAGACTGAGGAGGGATTGTTCTACGCTGGAGGGATTCCTTTCTCAGATTGAGGAGGGATTGTTCTACGCTGGAGGGATTCCTTTCTCAGGCTGAGGAGGGATTGTTCTACGCTGGAGGGATTCCTTTCTCAGGCTGAGGAGGGATTGTTCTACGCTGGAGGGATTCCTTTCTCAGGCTGAGGAGGGATTTTTCTACGCTGGAGGGAATCCTTTCTCAGGCTGAGGAGGGATTGTTCGACGCTGGAGGGATTCCTTTCTCAGACTGAGGAGGGATTGTTCTACGCTGAAGGGATTCCTTTCTCAGACTGAGGAGGGATTGTTCTATGCTGGAGGGATTCCTTTCTCAGGCTGAGGAGGGATTGTTCTACGCTGGAGGGATTCCTTTCTCAGGCTGAGGAGGGATTGTTCTATGCTGGAGGGATTCCTTTCTCAGGCTGAGGAGGGATTGTTCTATGCTGGAGGGATTCCTTTCTCAGGCTGAGGAGGGATTGTTCTACGCTGGAGGGATTCCTTTCTCAGGCTGAGGAGGGATTGTTCTACGCTGGAGGGATTCCTTTCTCTGGCTGAGGAGGGATTGTTCTACGCTGGAGGGATTCCTTTCTCAGGCTGAGGAGGGATTGTTCTACGCTGGAGGGATTCCTTTCTCAGGCTGAGGAGGGATTGTTCTACGCTGGAGGGATTCCTTTCTCAGGCTGAGGAGGGATTGTTCTACGCTGGAGGGATTCCTTTCTCAGACTGAGTAGGGATTGTTCTACGCTGGAGGGATTCCTTTCTCAGGCTGAGGAGGGATTGTTCTACGCTGGAGGGATTCCTTTCTCAGGCTGAGGAGGGATTGTTCTACGCTGGAGGGATTCCTTTCTCAGGCTGAGGAGGGATTGTTCTACGCTGGAGGGATTCCTTTCTCAGGCTGAGGAGAGATTGTTCTACGCCGAAGGGATTCCTTTCTCAGGCTGAGGAGGGATTGTTCTACGCTGGAGGGATTCCTTTCTCAGGCTGAGGAGGGATTGTTCTATGCTGGAGGGATTCCTTTCTCAGGCTGAGGAGGAATTGTTCTACGCTGGAGGGATTCCTTTCTCAGGCTGAGGAGGGATTGTTCTACGCTGGAGGCATTCCTTTCTCAGGCTGAGGAGGGATTGTTCTACGCTGGAGGGATTCCTTTCTCAGGCTGAGGAGGGATTTTTCTACGCTGGAGGCATTCCTTTCTTAGGCTGAGGAGGGATTGTTCTACGCTGGAGGGATTCCTTTCTCAGGCTGAGGAGGGATTGTTCTACGTTGGAGGGATTCCTTTCTCAGGCTGAGGAGGGATTGTTCTACGCTGGAGGGATTCCTTTCTCAGGCTGAGGAGGGATTGTTCTACGCTGGAGGGATTCCTTTCTCAGGCTGAGGAGGGATTGTTCTACGCTGGAGGGATTCCTTTCTCAGGCTGAGGAGGGATTGTTCTACGCTGGAGGGATTCCTTTCTCAGGCTGAGGAGGGATTGTTCTATGCTGGAGGGATTCCTTTCTCAGGCTGAGGAGGGATTGTTCTAGGCTGGAGGGATTCCTTTCTCAGGCTGAGGAGGGATTGTTCTACGCTGGAGGGATTCCTTTCTCAGGCTGAGGAGGGATTGTTCTACGCTGGAGGCATTCCTTTCTCAGGCTGAGGAGGGATTGTTCTATGCTGGAGGGATTCCTTTCTCAGGCTGAGGAGGAATTGTTGTTACGCTGGAGGGATTCCTTTCTCAGGCTGAGGAGGGATTGTTCTATGCTGGAGGGATTCCTTTCTCAGGCTGAGGAGGGATTGTTCTACGCTGGAGGGATTCCTTTCTCAGGCTGAGGAGGGATTGTTCTACGCTGGAGGGATTCCTTTCTCAGGCTGAGGAGGGATTGTTCTATGCTGGAGGGATTCCTTTCTCAGGCTGAGGAGGGATTGTTCTACGCTGGAGGGATTCCTTTCTCAGGCTGAGGAGGGATTGTTCTACGCTGGAGGGATTCCTTTCTCAGGCTGAGGAGGGATTGTTCTACGCTGGAGGGATTCCTTTCTCAGGCTGAGGAGGGATTGTTCTACACTGGAGGGATTCCTTTCTCAGGCTGAGGAGGGATTGTTCTACGCTGGAGGGATTCCTTTCTCAGGCTGAGGAGGGATTGTTCTACGCTGGAGGGATTCCTATCTCAGGCTGAGGAGGGATTGTTCTACGCTGGAGGGATTACTTTCTCAGATGGAGGAGGGATTGTTCTACGCTGGAGGGATTCCTTTCTCAGGCTGAGGAGGGATTGTTCTACGCTGGAGGGATTCCTTTCTCAGGCTGAGGAGGGATTGTTCTACGCTGGAGGGATTCCTTTCTCAGACTGAGGAGGGATTGTTCTACGCTGGAGGGATTCCTTTCTCAGGCTGAGGAGGGATTGTTCTACGCTGGAGGGATACCTTTCTCAGGCTGAGGAGGGATTGTTCTATGCTGGAGGGATTCCTTTCTCAGACTGAGGAGGGATTGTTCTACGCTGGAGTGATTCCTTTCTCAGACTGAGGAGGGATTGTTCTACGCTGGAGTGATTCCTTTCTCAGACTGAGGAGGGATTGTTCTACGCTGGAGGGATTCCTTTCTCAGGCTGAGGAGGGATTGCTCTACGCTGGAGGGATTCCTTTCTCAGGCTGAGGAGGGATTGTTCTACGCTGGAGGGATTCCTTTCTCAGACTGAGGAGGGATTGTTCTACGCTGGAGGGATTCCTTACTCAGGCTGAGGAGGAATTGTTCTATGCTGGAGGGATACCTTTCTCAGGCTGAGGAGGAATTGTTCTACGCTGGAGGGATTCCTTTCTCAGGCTGAGGAGGGATTGTTCTACGCTGGAGGGATTCCTTTCTCAGGCTGAGGAGGGATTTTTCTACGCTGGAGGCATTCCTTTCTTAGGCTGAGGAGGGATTGTTCTACGCTGGAGGGATTCCTTTCTCAGGCAGAGGAGGGATTGTTATACGCTGGAGGGATTCCTTTCTCAGGCTGAGGAGGGATTGTTCTACGCTGGAGGGATTCCTTTCTCAGGCTGAGGAGGGATTGTTCTACGCTGGAGGGATTCCTTTCTCAGGCAGAGGAGGGATTGTTCTACGCTGGAGGGATTCCTTTCTCAGGCTGAGGAGGGATTGTTCTACGCTGGAGGGATTCCTTTCTCAGGCTGAGGAGGGATTGTTCTACGCTGGAGGGATTCCTTTCTCAGGCTGAGGAGGGATTGTTCTACGCTGGAGGGATTACTTTCTCAAACTGAGGAGGGATTGTTCTACGCTGGAGGGATTCCTTTCTCAGGCTGAGGAGGGATTGTTCTACGCTGGAGGGATTCCTTTCTCAGACTGAGGAGGGATTGTTCTATGCTGGAGGGATTCCTTTCTCAGGCTGAGGAGGGATTGTTCTACGCTGGAGGGATTCCTTTCTCAGGCTGAGGAGGGATTGTTCTACGCTGGAGGGATTCCTTTCTCAGGCTGAGGAGGGATTGTTCTACGCTGGAGGGATTCCTTTCTCAGGCTGAGGAGGGATTGTTCTATGCTGGAGGGATTCCTTTCTCAGGCTGAGGAGGGATTGTTCTACGCTGGAGGGATTCCTTTCTCAGGCTGAGGAGGGATTGTTCTACGCTGGAGGGATTCCTTTCTCAGACTGAGGAGGGATTGTTCTACGCTGGAGGGATTCCTTTCTCAGATTGAGGAGGGATTGTTCTACGCTGGAGGGATTCCTTTCTCAGGCTGAGGAGGGATTGTTCTACGCTGGAGGGATTCCTTTCTCAGGCTGAGGAGGGATTGTTCTACGCTGGAGGGATTCCTTTCTCAGGCTGAGGAGGGATTTTTCTACGCTGGAGGGAATCCTTTCTCAGGCTGAGGAGGGATTGTTCGACGCTGGAGGGATTCCTTTCTCAGACTGAGGAGGGATTGTTCTACGCTGAAGGGATTCCTTTCTCAGGCTGAGGAGGGATTGTTCTACGCTGGAGGGATTCCTTTCTCAGGCTGAGGAGAGATTGTTCTACGCCGAAGGGATTCCTTTCTCAGGCTGAGGAGGGATTGTTCTACGCTGGAGGGATTCCTTTCTCAGGCTGAGGAGGGATTGTTCTACGCTGGAGGGATTCCTTTCTCAGGCTGAGGAGGGATTGTTCTACGCTGGAGGGATTACTTTCTCAAACTGAGGAGGGATTGTTCTACGCTGGAGGGATTCCTTTCTCAGGCTGAGGAGGGTTTGTTCTACGCTGGAGGGATTCCTTTCTCAGACTGAGGAGGGATTGTTCTATGCTGGAGGGATTCCTTTCTCAGGCTGAGGAGGGATTGTTCTACGCTGGAGGGATTCCTTTCTCAGGCTGAGGAGGGATTGTTCTACGCTGGAGGGATTCCTTTCTCAGGCTGAGGAGGGATTGTTCTACGCTGGAGGGATTCCTTTCTCAGGCTGAGGAGGGATTGTTCTATGCTGGAGGGATTCCTTTCTCAGGCTGAGGAGGGATTGTTCTACGCTGGAGGGATTCCTTTCTCAGGCTGAGGAGGGATTGTTCTACGCTGGAGGGATTCCTTTCTCAGACTGAGGAGGGATTGTTCTACGCTGGAGGGATTCCTTTCTCAGATTGAGGAGGGATTGTTCTATGCTGGAGGGATTCCTTTCTCAGACTGAGGAGGGATTGTACTACGCTGGAGGGATTCCTTTCTCAGGCTGAGGAGGGATTGTTCTACGCTGGAGGGATTCCTTTCTCAGGCTGAGGAGGGATTGTTCTACGCCGGAGGGATTCCTTTCTCAGGCTGAGGAGGGATTGTTCTACGCTGGAGGGATTCCTTTCTCAGGCTGAGGAGGGATTGTTCTATGCTGGAGGGATTCCTTTCTCAGGCTGAGGAGGGATTGTTCTATGCCGGAGGATTTCCTTTCTCAGGCTGAGGAGGGATTGTTTTACGCTGGAGGGATTCCTTTCTCAGACTGAGGAGGGATTGTTCTACGCTGGAGGGATTCCTTTCTCAGGCTGAGGAGGGATTGTTCTACGCTGGAGGGATTCCTTTCTCAGACTGAGGAGGGATTGTTCTACGCTGGAGGGATTCCTTTCTCAGGCTGAGGAGGGATTGTTCTACGCTGGAGGGATTCCTTTCTCAGACTGAGGAGGGATTGTTCTACGCTGGAGGGATTCCTTTCTCAGGCTGAGGAGGGATTGTTCTACGCTGGAGGGATTCCTTTCTCAGACTGAGGAGGGATTGTTCTACGCTGGAGGGATTCCTTTCTCAGGCTGAGGAGGGATTGTTCTACGCTGGAGGGATTCCTTTCTCAGGCTGAGGAGGGATTGTTCTACGCTGGAGGGATTCCTTTCTCGGGCTGAGGAGGGATTGTTCTACGCTGGAGGGATTCCTTTCTCAGGCTGAGGAGGGATTGTTCTACGCTGGAGGGATTCCTTTCTCAGGCTGAGGAGAGATTGTTCTACGCCGAAGGGATTCCTTTCTCAGGCTGAGGAGGGATTGTTCTACGCTGGAGGGATTCCTTTCTCAGGCTGAGGAGGGATTGTTCTACGCTGGAGGGATTCCTTTCTCAGGCTGAGGAGGGATTGTTCTACGCTGGAGGGATTCCTTTCTCAGACTGAGGAGGGATTGTTCTATGCTGGAGGGATTCCTTTCTCAGGCTGAGGAGGGATTGTTCTACGCTGGAGGGATTCCTTTCTCAGGCTGAGGAGGGATTGTTCTACGCTGGAGGGATTCCTTTCTCAGGCTGAGGAGGGATTGTTCTACGCTGGAGGGATTCCTTTCTCAGGCTGAGGAGGGATTGTTCTATGCTGGAGGGATTCCTTTCTCAGGCTGAGGAGGGATTGTTCTATGCTGGAGGGATTCCTTTCTCAGGCTGAGGAGGGATTGTTCTACGCTGGAGGGATTCCTTTCTCAGGCTGAGGAGGGATTGTTCTACGCTGGAGGGATTCCTTTCTCAGGCTGAGGAGAGATTGTTCTACGCTGGAGGGATTCCTTTCTCAGACTGAGGAGGGATTGTTCTATGCTGGAGGGATTCCTTTCTCAGGCTGAGGAGGGATTGTTCTACGCTGGAGGGATTCCTTTCTCAGGCTGAGGAGGGATTGTTCTATGCTGGAGGGATTCCTTTCTCAGGCTGAGGAGGGATTGTTCTATGCTGGAGGGATTCCTTTCTCAGGCTGAGGAGGGATTGTTCTACGCTGGAGGGATTCCTTTCTCAGGCTGAGGAGGGATTGTTCTACGCTGGAGGGATTCCTTTCTCTGGCTGAGGAGGGATTGTTCTACGCTGGAGGGATTCCTTTCTCAGGCTGAGGAGGGATTGTTCTACGCTGGAGGGATTCCTTTCTCAGGCTGAGGAGGGATTGTTCTACGCTGGAGGGATTCCTTTCTCAGGCTGAGGAGGGATTGTTCTACGCTGGAGGGATTCCTTTCTCAGACTGAGTAGGGATTGTTCTACGCTGGAGGGATTCCTTTCTCAGGCTGAGGAGGGATTGTTCTACGCTGGAGGGATTCCTTTCTCAGGCTGAGGAGGGATTGTTCTACGCTGGAGGGATTCCTTTCTCAGGCTGAGGAGGGATTGTTCTACGCTGGAGGGATTCCTTTCTCAGGCTGAGGAGAGATTGTTCTACGCCGAAGGGATTCCTTTCTCAGGCTGAGGAGGGATTGTTCTACGCTGGAGGGATTCCTTTCTCAGGCTGAGGAGGGATTGTTCTACGCTGGAGGGATTCCTTTCTCAGGCTGAGGAGGGATTGTTCTATGCTGGAGGGATTCCTTTCTCAGACTGAGGAGGGATTGTTCTACGCTGGAGGGATTCCTTTCTCAGGCTGAGGAGGGATTGTTCTACGCTGGAGGGATTCCTTTCTCAGGCTGAGGAGGGATTGTTCTACGCTGGAGGGATTCCTTTCTCAGACTGAGGAGGGATTGTTCTACGCTGGAGGGATTCCTTACTCAGGCTGAGGAGGAATTGTTCTACGCTGGAGGGATACCTTTCTCAGGCTGAGGAGGAATTGTTCTACGCTGGAGGGATTCCTTTCTCAGGCTGAGGAGGGATTGTTCTACGCTGGAGGCATTCCTTTCTCAGGCTGAGGAGGGATTGTTCTACGCTGGAGGGATTCCTTTCTCAGGCTGAGGAGGGATTTTTCTACGCTGGAGGCATTCCTTTCTTAGGCTGAGGAGGGATTGTTCTACGCTGGAGGGATTCCTTTCTCAGGCTGAGGAGGGATTGTTCTACGTTGGAGGGATTCCTTTCTCAGGCTGAGGAGGGATTGTTCTACGCTGGAGGGATTCCTTTCTCAGGCTGAGGAGGGATTGTTCTACGCTGGAGGGATTCCTTTCTCAGGCTGAGGAGGGATTGTTCTACGCTGGAGGGATTCCTTTCTCAGGCTGAGGAGGGATTGTTCTACGCTGGAGGGATTCCTTTCTCAGGCTGAGGAGGGATTGTTCTATGCTGGAGGGATTCCTTTCTCAGGCTGAGGAGGGATTGTTCTAGGCTGGAGGGATTCCTTTCTCAGGCTGAGGAGGGATTGTTCTACGCTGGAGGGATTCCTTTCTCAGGCTGAGGAGGGATTGTTCTACGCTGGAGGCATTCCTTTCTCAGGCTGAGGAGGGATTGTTCTATGCTGGAGGGATTCCTTTCTCAGGCTGAGGAGGGATTGTTGTTACGCTGGAGGGATTCCTTTCTCAGGCTGAGGAGGGATTGTTCTATGCTGGAGGGATTCCTTTCTCAGGCTGAGGAGGGATTGTTCTACGCTGGAGGGATTCCTTTCTCAGGCTGAGGAGGGATTGTTCTACGCTGGAGGGATTCCTTTCTCAGGCTGAGGAGGGATTGTTCTATGCTGGAGGGATTCCTTTCTCAGGCTGAGGAGGGATTGTTCTACGCTGGAGGGATTCCTTTCTCAGGCTGAGGAGGGATTGTTCTACGCTGGAGGGATTCCTTTCTCAGGCTGAGGAGGGATTGTTCTACGCTGGAGGGATTCCTTTCTCAGGCTGAGGAGGGATTGTTCTACACTGGAGGGATTCCTTTCTCAGGCTGAGGAGGGATTGTTCTACGCTGGAGGGATTCCTTTCTCAGGCTGAGGAGGGATTGTTCTACGCTGGAGGGATTCCTATCTCAGGCTGAGGAGGGATTGTTCTACGCTGGAGGGATTACTTTCTCAGATGGAGGAGGGATTGTTCTACGCTGGAGGGATTCCTTTCTCAGGCTGAGGAGGGATTGTTCTACGCTGGAGGGATTCCTTTCTCAGGCTGAGGAGGGATTGTTCTACGCTGGAGGGATTCCTTTCTCAGACTGAGGAGGGATTGTTCTACGCTGGAGGGATTCCTTTCTCAGGCTGAGGAGGGATTGTTCTACGCTGGAGGGATACCTTTCTCAGGCTGAGGAGGGATTGTTCTATGCTGGAGGGATTCCTTTCTCAGACTGAGGAGGGATTGTTCTACGCTGGAGTGATTCCTTTCTCAGACTGAGGAGGGATTGTTCTACGCTGGAGTGATTCCTTTCTCAGACTGAGGAGGGATTGTTCTACGCTGGAGGGATTCCTTTCTCAGGCTGAGGAGGGATTGCTCTACGCTGGAGGGATTCCTTTCTCAGGCTGAGGAGGGATTGTTCTACGCTGGAGGGATTCCTTTCTCAGACTGAGGAGGGATTGTTCTACGCTGGAGGGATTCCTTACTCAGGCTGAGGAGGAATTGTTCTATGCTGGAGGGATACCTTTCTCAGGCTGAGGAGGAATTGTTCTACGCTGGAGGGATTCCTTTCTCAGGCTGAGGAGGGATTGTTCTACGCTGGAGGGATTCCTTTCTCAGGCTGAGGAGGGATTTTTCTACGCTGGAGGCATTCCTTTCTTAGGCTGAGGAGGGATTGTTCTACGCTGGAGGGATTCCTTTCTCAGGCAGAGGAGGGATTGTTCTACGCTGGAGGGATTCCTTTCTCAGGCTGAGGAGGGATTGTTCTACGCTGGAGGGATTCCTTTCTCAGGCTGAGGAGGGATTGTTCTACGCTGGAGGGATTCCTTTCTCAGGCAGAGGAGGGATTGTTCTACGCTGGAGGGATTCCTTTCTCAGGCTGAGGAGGGATTGTTCTACGCTGGAGGGATTCCTTTCTCAGGCTGAGGAGGGATTGTTCTACGCTGGAGGGATTCCTTTCTCAGGCTGAGGAGGGATTGTTCTACGCTGGAGGGATTCCTTTCTCAGGCTGAGGAGGGATTGTTCTACGCTGGAGGGATTCCTTTCTCAGGCTGAGGAGGGATTGTTCTACGCTTTAGGGATTCCTTTCTCAGGCTGAGGAGGGATTGTTCTACGCTGGAGGGATTCCTTTCTCAGGCTGAGGAGGGATTGTTCTACGCTGGAGGGATTCCTTTCTCAGGCTGAGGAGGGATTGTTCTACGCTGGAGGGATTCCTTTCTCAGGCTGAGGAGGGATTGTTCTACGCTGGAGGGATTCCTTTCTCAGGCTGAGGAGGGATTGTTCTAGGCTGGAGGGATTCCTTTCTCAGGCTGAAGAGGGATTGTTCTACGCTGGAGGGATTCCTTTCTCAGGCTGAGGAGGGATTGTTCTACGCTGGAGGGATTCCTTTCTCAGGCTGAGGAGGGATTGTTCTATGCTGGAGGGATTCCTTTCTCAGGCTGAGGAGGGATTGTTCTACGCTGGAGGGATTCCTTTCTCAGGCTGAGGAGGGATTGTTCTATGCTGGAGGGATTCCTTTCTCAGGCTGAGGAGGGATTGTTCTACGCTGGAGGGATTCCTTTCTCAGGCTGAGGAGGGATTGTTCTACGCTGGAGGGATTCCTTTCTCAGGCTGAGGAGGGATTGTTCTATGCTGGAGGGATTCCTTTCTCAGGCTGAGGAGGGATTGTTCTACGCTGGAGGGATTCCTTTCTCAGGCTGAGGAGGGATTGTTCTACGCTGGAGGGATTCCTTTCTCAGGCTGAGGAGGGATTGTTCTACGCTGGAGGGATTCCTTTCTCAGGCTGAGGAGGGATTGTTCTACGCTGGAGGGATTCCTTTCTCAGGCTGAGGAGGGATTGTTCTACGCTGGAGGGATTCCTTTCTCAGGCTGAGGAGGGATTGTTCTACGCTGGAGGGATTCCTATCTCAGGCTGAGGAGGGATTGTTCTACGCTGGAGGGATTACTTTCTCAGATGGAGGAGGGATTGTTCTACGCTGGAGGGATTCCTTTCTCAGGCTGAGGAGGGATTGTTCTACGCTGGAGGGATTCCTTTCTCAGGCTGAGGAGGGATTGTTCTACGCTGGAGGGATTCCTTTCTCAGACTGAGGAGGGATTGTTCTACGCTGGAGGGATTCCTTTCTCAGACTGAGGAGGGATTGTTCTACGCTGGAGGGATTCCTTTCTCAGGCTGAGGAGGGATTGTTCTACGCTGGAGGGATACCTTTCTCAGGCTGAGGAGGGATTGTTCTATGCTGGAGGGATTCCTTTCTCAGACTGAGGAGGGATTGTTCTACGCTGGAGGGATTCCTTTCTCAGGCTGAGGAGGGATTGTTCTACGCTGGAGGGATTCCTTTCTCAGGCTGAGGAGGGATTGTTCTACGCTGGAGGGATTCCTTTCTCATACTGAGGAGGGATTGTTCTACGCTGGAGGGATTCCTTTCTCAGGCTGAGGAGGAATTGTTCTACGCTGGAGGGATTCCTTTCTCAGGCTGAGGAGGAATTGTTCTACGCTGGAGGGATTCCTTTCTCAGGCTGAGGAGGGATTGTTCTACGCTGGAGGCATTCCTTTCTCAGGCTGAGGAGGGATTGTTCTACGCTGGAGGGATTCCTTTCTCAGGCTGAGGAGGGATTTTTCTACGCTGGAGGCATTCCTTTCTTAGGCTGAGGAGGGATTGTTCTACGCTGGAGGGATTCCTTTCTCAGGCTGAGGAGGGATTGTTCTACGTTGGAGGGATTCCTTTCTCAGGCTGAGGAGGGATTGTTCTACGCTGGAGGGATTCCTTTCTCAGGCTGAGGAGGGATTGTTCTACGCTGGAGGGATTCCTTTCTCAGGCTGAGGAGGGATTTTTCTACGCTGGAGGCATTCCTTTCTTAGGCTGAGGAGGGATTGTTCTACGCTGGAGGGATTCCTTTCTCAGGCTGAGGAGGGATTGTTCTACGTTGGAGGGATTCCTTTCTCAGGCTGAGGAGGGATTGTTCTACGCTGGAGGGATTCCTTTCTCAGGCTGAGGAGGGATTGTTCTACGCCGGAGGGATTCCTTTCTCAGGCTGAGGAGGGATTGTTCTACGCTGGAGGGATTCCTTTCTCAGGCTGAGGAGGGATTGTTCTACGCTGGAGGGATTCCTTTCTCAGGCTGAGGAGGGATTGTTCTACGCTGGAGGGATTCCTTTCTCAGGCTGAGGAGGGATTGTTCTACGCTTTAGGGATTCCTTTCTCAGGCTGAGGAGGGATTGTTCTACGCTGGAGGGATTCCTTTCTCAGGCTGAGGAGGGATTGTTCTACGCTGGAGGGATTCCTTTCTCAGGCTGAGGAGGGATTGTTCTACGCTGGAGGGATTCCTTTCTCAGGCTGAGGAGGGATTGTTCTACGCTGGAGGGATTCCTTTCTCAGGCTGAGGAGGGATTGTTCTACGCTGGAGGGATTCCTTTCTCAGGCTGAGGAGGGATTGTTCTACGCTGGAGGGATTCCTTTCTCAGGCTGAGGAGGGATTGTTCTACGCTGGAGGGATTCCTTTCTCAGGCTGAGGAGGGATTGTTCTACGCTGGAGGGATTCCTTTCTCAGACTGAGGAGGGATTGTTCTACGCAGGAGGGATTCCTTTCTCAGGCTGAGGAGGGATTGTTCTACGCTGGAGGGATTCCTTTCTCAGGCTGAGGAGGGATTGTTCTACGCTGGAGGGATTCCTTTCTCAGGCTGAGGAGGGATTGTTCTACACTGGAGGGATTCCTTTCTCAGGCTGAGGAGGGATTGTTCTACGCTGGAGGGATTCCTTTCTCAGACTGAGGAGGGATTGTTCTGCGCTGGAGGGATTCCTTTCTCAGGCTGAGGAGGGATTGTTCTACGCTGGAGGGATTCCTTTCTCAGGCTGAGGAGGGATTGTTCTACGCTGGAGGGATTCCTTTCTCAGACTGAGGAGGGATTGTTCTACGCTGGAGGGATTCCTTTCTCAGGCTGAGGAGGGATTGTTCTACGCTGGAGGGATTCCTTTCTCAGGCTGAGGAGGGATTGTTCTACGCTGGAGGGATTCCTTTCTCAGACTGAGGAGGGATTGTTCTACGCTGGAGGGATTCCTTTCTCAGGTTGAGGAAGGATTGTTCTATGCTGGAGGGATTCCTTTCTCAGGCTGAGGAGGGATTGTTCTACGCTGGAGGGATTCCTTTCTCAGGCTGAGGAGAGATTGTTCTACGCCGGAGGGATTCCTTTCTCAGGCTGAGGAGGGATTGTTCTACGCTGGAGGGATTCCTTTCTCAGGCTGAGGAGGGATTGTTCTACGCCGGAGGGATTCCTTTCTCAGACTGAGGAGGGATTGTTCTACGCTGGAGGGATTCCTTTCTCAGGCTGAGGAGGGATTGTTCTATGCTGGAGGGATTCCTTTCTCAGGCTGAGGAGGGATTGTTCTACGCTGGAGGGATTCCTTTCTCAGGCTGAGGAGGGATTGTTCTACGCTGGAGGGATTCCTTTCTCAGGCTGAGGAGGGATTGTTCTACGCTGGAGGGATTCCTTTCTCAGGCTGAGGAGGGATTGTTCTATGCTGGAGGGATTCCTTTCTCAGGCTGAGGAGGGATTGTTCTACGCTGGAGGGATTCCTTTCTCAGGCTGAGGAGGGATTGTTCTAGGCTGGAGGGATTCCTTTCTCAGGCTGAGGAGGGATTGTTCTACGCTGGAGGGATTCCTTTCTCAGGCTGAGGAGGGATTGTTCTACGCTGGAGGGATTCCTTTCTCAGGCTGAGGAGGGATTGTTCTACGCTGGAGGGATTCCTTTCTCAGGCTGAGGAGGGATTGTTCTACGCTGGAGGGATTCCTTTCTCAGGCTGAGGAGGGATTGTTCTACGCTGGAGGGATTCCTTTCTCAGGCTGAGGAGGGATTGTTCTACGCTGGAGGGATTCCTTTCTCAGGCTGAGGAGGGATTGTTCTACGCTGGAGGGATTCCTTTCTCAGGCTGAGGAGGGATTGTTCTACGCTGGAGGGATTCCTTTCTCAGGCTGAGGAGGGATTGTTCTACGCTGGAGGGATTCCTTTCTCAGGCTGAGGAGGGATTGTCCTACGCTGGAGGGATTCCTTTCTCAGGCTGATGAGGGATTGTTCTACGCTGGAGGGATTCCTTTCTCAGGCTGAGGAGGGATTGTTCTACGCTGGAGGGATTCCTTTCTCAGGCTGAGGAGGGATTGTTCTACGCTGGAGGGATTCCTTTCTCAGGCTGAGGAGGGATTGTTCTACGCTGGAGGGATTCCTTTCTCAGGCTGAGGAGGGATTGTTTTACGCTGGAGGGATTCCTTTCTCAGGCTGAGGAGGGATTGTTCTACGCTGGAGGGATTCCTTTCTCAGGCTGAGGAGGGATTGTTCTACGCTGGAGGGATTCCTTTCTCAGACTGAGGAGGTATTGTTCTACGCTGGAGGGATTCCTTTCTCAGACTGAGGAGGGATTGTTCTACGCTGGAGGGATTCCTTTCTCAGGCTGAGGAGGGATTGTTCTACGCTGGAGGGATACCTTTCTCAGGCTGAGGAGGGATTGTTCTACGCTGGAGGGATTCCTTTCTCAGGCTGAGGAGGGATTGTTCTACGCTGGAGGGATTCCTTTCTCAGGCTGAGGAGGGATTGTTCTACGCTGGAGGAATTCCTTTCTCAGGCTGAGGAGGGATTGTTCTACGCTGGAGGGATTCCTTTCTCAGACTGAGGAGGGATTGTTCTACGCTGGAGGGATTCCTTTCTCAGGCTGAGGAGGAATTGTTCTACGCTGGAGGGATTCCTTTCTCAGGCTGAGGAGGGATTGTTCTACGCTGGAGGCATTCCTTTCTCAGGCTGAGGAGGGATTGTTCTACGCTGGAGGCATTCCTTTCTCAGGCTGAGGAGGGATTGTTCTACGCTGGAGGCATTCCTTTCTCAGGCTGAGGAGGGATTGTTCTACGCTGGAGGCATTCCTTTCTCAGGCTGAGGAGGGATTGTTCTACGCTGGAGGGATTCCTTTCTCAGGCTGAGGAGGGATTGTTCTACGCTGGAGGGATTCCTTTCTCAGGCTGAGGAGGGATTGTTCTACGCTGGAGGGATTCCTTTCTCAGGCTGAGGAGGGATTGTTCTACGCTGGAGGGATTCCTTTCTCAGGCTGAGGAGGGATTGTTCTACGCTGGAGGGATTCCTTTCTCAGGCTGAGGAGGGATTGTTCTACGCTGGAGGGATTCCTTTCTCAGGCTGAGGAGGGATTGTTCTACGCTGGAGGGATTCCTTTCTCAGGCTGAGGAGGGATTGTTCTACGCTGGAGGGATTCCTTTCTCAGGCTGAGGAGGGATTGTTCTACGCTGGAGGGATTCCTATCTCAGGCTGAGGAGGGATTGTTCTACGCTGGAGGGATTCCTTTCTCAGGCTGAGGAGGGATTGTTCTACGCTGGAGGGATTCCTTTCTCAGGCTGAGGAGGGATTGTTCTACGCTGGAGGGATTCCTTTCTCAGGCTGAGGAGGGATTGTTCTACGCTGGAGGGATTCCTTTCTCAGGCTGAGGAGGGATTGTTCTACGCTGGAGGGATTCCTTTCTCAGGCTGAGGAGGGATTGTTCTACGCTGGAGGGATTCCTTTCTCAGGCTGAGGAGGGATTGTTCTACGCTGGAGGGATTCCTTTCTCAGGCTGAGGAGGGATTGTTCTACGCCGGAGGGATTCCTTTCTCAGGCTGAGGAGGAATTGTTCTACGCCGGAGGGATTCCTTTCTCAGGCTGAGGAGGGATTGTTCTACGCCGGAGGGATTCCTTTCTCAGGCTGAGGAGGGATTGTTCTACGCCGGTGGAATTCCTTTCTCAGGCTGAGGAGGGATTGTTCTACGCTGGAGGGATTCCTTTCTCAGGCAGAGGAGGGATTGTTCTACGCTGGAGGGATTCGTTTCTCAGGCTGAGGAGGGATTGTTCTGCGCTGGAGGGATTCCTTTCTCAGGCTGAGGAGGGATTGTTCAACGCTGGAGGGATTCCTTTCTCAGACTGAGGAGGGATTGTTCTACGCTGGAGGGATTCCTTTCTCAGACTGAGGAGGGATTGTTCTACGCTGGAGGGATTCCTTTCTCAGACTGAGGAGGGATTGTTCTACGCTGGAGGGATTCCTTTCTCAGGCTGAGGAGGGATTGTTCTATGCTGGAGGGATTCCTTTCTCAGGCTGAGGAGGGATTGTTCTACGCTGGAGGGATTCCTTTCTCAGGCTGAGGAGGGATTGTTCTACGCTGGAGGGATTCCTTTCTCAGGCTGAGGAGGGATTGTTCTACGCTGGAGGGATTCCTTTCTCAGGCTGAGGAGGGATTGTTCTACGCTGGAGGGATTCCTTTCTCAGGCTGAGGAGGGATTTTTCTACGCTGGAGGGATTCCTTTCTCAGGCTGAGGAGGGATTGTTCTATGCTGGAGGGATTCCTTTCTCAGACTGAGGAGGGATTGTTCTACGCTGGAGGGCTTCCTTTCTCAGGCTGAGGAGGGATTGTTCTACGCTGGAGGGATTCCTTTCTCAGGCTGAGGAGGGATTGTTCTACGCTGGAGGGATTCCTTTCTCAGGCTGAGGAGGGATTGTTATATGCTGGAGGGATTCCTTTCTCAGACTGAGGAGGGATTGTTCTACGCTGGAGGGATTCCTTTCTCAGGCTGAGGAGGGATTGTTCTATGCTGGAGGGATTCCTTTCTCAGACTGAGGAGGGATTGTTCTACGCTGGAGGGCTTCCTTTCTCAGGCTGAGGAGGGATTGTTCTACGCTGGAGGGATTCCTTTCTCAGGCTGAGGAGGGATTGTTCTACGCTGGAGGGATTCCTTTCTCAGGCTGAGGAGGGATTGTTATATGCTGGAGGGATTCCTTTCTCAGACTGAGGAGGGATTGTTCTATGCTGGAGGGATTCCTTTCTCAGACTGAGGAGGGATTGTTCTACGCTGGAGGGATTGTTGTACGCTGGAGGGATTCCTTTCTCAGGCTGAGGAGGGATTGTTCTATGCTGGAGGGATTCCTTTCTCAGGCTGAGGAGGGATTGTTCTATGCTGGAGGGATTCCTTTCTCAGACTGAGGAGGGATTTTTCTACGCTGGAGGGATTCCTTTCTCAGACTGAGGAGGGATTGTTCTATGGTGGAGGGATTCCTTTCTCAGACTGAGGAGGGATTGTTCTATGCTGGAGGGATTCCTTTCTCAGACTGAGGAGGGATTGTTCTATGCTGGAGGGATTCCTTTCTCAGACTGAGGAGGGATTGTTCTATGCTGGAGGGATTCCTTTCTCAGACTGAGGAGGGATTGTTCTATGCTGGAGGGATTCCTTTCTCAGACTGAGGAGGGATTGTTCAATGCTGGAGGGATTCCTTTCTCAGGTTGAGGAGGGATTGTTCTACGCTGGAGGGATTCCTTTCTCAGGCTGAGGAGGGATTGTTCTACGCTGGAGGGATTCCTTTCTCAGACTGAGGAGGGATTGTTCTACGCTGGAGGGATTCCTTTCTCAGACTGAGGAGGGATTGTTCTACGCCGGAGGGATTCCTTTCTCAGGCTGAGGAGGGATTGTTCTACGCTGGAGGGATTCCTTTCTCAGACTGAGGAGGGATTGTTCTACGCTGGAGGGATTCCTTTCTCAGGCTGAGGAGGGATTGTTCTACGCTGGAGGGATTCCTTTCTCAGGCTGGGAGGGATTGTTCTACGCTGGAGGGATTCCTTTCTCAGACTGAGGAGGGATTGTTCTATGCCGGAGGGATTCCTTTCTCAGGCTGAGGAGGGATTGTTCTACGCTGGAGGGATTCCTTTCTCAGACTGAGGAGGGATTGTTCTATGCCGGAGGGATTCCTTTCTCAGGCTGAGGAGGGATTGTTCTACGCTGGAGGGATTCCTTTCTCAGACTGAGGAGGGATTGTTCTACGCTGGAGGGATTCCTTTCTCAGGCTGAGGAGGGATTGTTCTACGCTGGAGGGATTCCTTTCTCAGGCTGAGGAGGGATTGTTCTACGCTGGAGGGATTCCTTTCTCAGGCTGAGGAGGGATTGTTCTACGCTGGAGGGATTCCTTTCTCAGGCTGAGGAGGGATTGTTCTACGCTGGAGGGATTCCTTTCTCAGGCTGAGGAGGGATTGTTCTACGCTGGAGGGATTCCTTTCTCAGGCTGAGGAGGGATTGTTCTACGCTGGAGGGATTCCTTTCTCAGGCTGAGGAGGGATTGTTCTACGCTGGAGGGATTCCTTTCTCAGGCTGTGGAGGGATTGTTCTACGCTGGAGGGATTCCTTTCTCAGGCTGAGGAGGGATTGTTCTACGCTGGAGGGATTCCTTTCTCAGGCTGAGGAGGGATTGTTCTACGCCGGAGGGATTCCTTTCTCAGGCTGAGGAGGAATTGTTCTACGCCGGAGGGATTCCTTTCTCAGGCTGAGGAGGGATTGTTCTACGCCGGAGGGATTCCTTTCTCAGGCTGAGGAGGGATTGTTCTACGCTGGAGGGATTCCTTTCTCAGACTGAGGAGGGATTGTTCTACGCTGGAGGGATTCCTTTCTCAGGCTGAGGAGGGATTGTTCTACGCTGGAGGGATTCCTTTCTCAGGCTGGGAGGGATTGTTCTACGCTGGAGGGATTCCTTTCTCAGACTGAGGAGGGATTGTTCTATGCCGGAGGGATTCCTTTCTCAGGCTGAGGAGGGATTGTTCTACGCTGGAGGGATTCCTTTCTCAGACTGAGGAGGGATTGTTCTATGCCGGAGGGATTCCTTTCTCAGGCTGAGGAGGGATTGTTCTACGCTGGAGGGATTCCTTTCTCAGACTGAGGAGGGATTGTTCTACGCTGGAGGGATTCCTTTCTCAGGCTGAGGAGGGATTGTTCTACGCTGGAGGGATTCCTTTCTCAGGCTGAGGAGGGATTGTTCTACGCTGGAGGGATTCCTTTCTCAGGCTGAGGAGGGATTGTTCTACGCTGGAGGGATTCCTTTCTCAGGCTGAGGAGGGATTGTTCTACGCTGGAGGGATTCCTTTCTCAGGCTGAGGAGGGATTGTTCTACGCTGGAGGGATTCCTTTCTCAGGCTGAGGAGGGATTGTTCTACGCTGGAGGGATTCCTTTCTCAGGCTGAGGAGGGATTGTTCTACGCTGGAGGGATTCCTTTCTCAGGCTGAGGAGGGATTGTTCTACGCTGGAGGGATTCCTTTCTCAGGCTGAGGAGGGATTGTTCTACGCTGGAGGGATTCCTTTCTCAGGCTGAGGAGGGATTGTTCTACGCCGGAGGGATTCCTTTCTCAGGCTGAGGAGGAATTGTTCTACGCCGGAGGGATTCCTTTCTCAGGCTGAGGAGGGATTGTTCTACGCCGGAGGGATTCCTTTCTCAGGCTGAGGAGGGATTGTTCTACGCTGGTGGAATTCCTTTCTCAGGCTGAGGAGGGATTGTTCTACGCTGGAGGGATTCCTTTCTCAGGCAGAGGAGGGATTGTTCTACTCTGGAGGGATTCGTTTCTCAGGCTGAGGAGGGATTGTTCTGCGCTGGAGGGATTCCTTTCTCAGGCTGAGGAGGGATTGTTCAACGCTGGAGGGATTCCTTTCTCAGACTGAGGAGGGATTGTTCTACGCTGGAGGGATTCCTTTCTCAGACTGAGGAGGGATTGTTCTACGCTGGAGGGATTCCTTTCTCAGACTGAGGAGGGATTGTTCTACGCTGGAGGGATTCCTTTCTCAGGCTGAGGAGGGATTGTTCTATGCTGGAGGGATTCCTTTCTCAGGCTGAGGAGGGATTGTTCTACGCTGGAGGGATTCCTTTCTCAGGCTGAGGAGGGATTGTTCTACGCTGGAGGGATTCCTTTCTCAGGCTGAGGAGGGATTGTTCTACGCTGGAGGGATTCCTTTCTCAGGCTGAGGAGGGATTGTTCTACGCTGGAGGGATTCCTTTCTCAGGCTGAGGAGGGATTGTTATATGCTGGAGGGATTCCTTTCTCAGGCTGAGGAGGAATTGTTCTACGCTGGAGGGATTCCTTTCTCAGGCTGAGGAGGGATTTTTCTACGCTGGAGGGATTCCTTTCTCAGGCTGAGGAGGGATTGTTCTATGCTGGAGGGATTCCTTTCTCAGACTGAGGAGGGATTGTTCTACGCTGGAGGGCTTCCTTTCTCAGGCTGAGGAGGGATTGTTCTACGCTGGAGGGATTCCTTTCTCAGGCTGAGGAGGGATTGTTCTACGCTGGAGGGATTCCTTTCTCAGGCTGAGGAGGGATTGTTCTATGCTGGAGGGATTCCTTTCTCAGACTGAGGAGGGATTGTTCTACGCTGGAGGGATTCCTTTCTCAGGCTGAGGAGGGATTGTTCTACGCTGGAGGGATTCCTTTCTCAAGCTGAGGAGGGATTGTTCTACGCTGGAGGGATTCCTTTCTCAGACTGAGGAGGGATTGTTCTACGCTGGAGGGATTCCTTTCTCAGGCTGAGGAGGGATTGTTCTATGCTGGAGGGATTCCTTTCTCAGGCTGAGGAGGGATTGTTCTACGCTGGAGGGATTCCTCTCTCAGACTGAGGAGGGATTGTTCTACGCTGGAGGGATTCCTTTCTCAGACTGAGGAGGGATTGTTCTATGCTGGAGGGATTCCTTTCTCAGACTGAGGAGGGATTGTTCTACGCTGGAGGGATTGTTGTACGCTGGAGGGATTCCTTTCTCAGGCTGAGGAGGGATTGTTCTATGCTGGAGGGATTCCTTTCTCAGGCTGAGGAGGGATTGTTCTATGCTGGAGGGATTCCTTTCTCAGACTGAGGAGGGATTGTTCTATGGTGGAGGGATTCCTTTCTCAGACTGAGGAGGGATTGTTCTATGCTGGAGGGATTCCTTTCTCAGACTGAGGAGGGATTGTTCTATGCTGGAGGGATTCCTTTCTCAGACTGAGGAGGGATTGTTCTATGCTGGAGGGATTCCTTTCTCAGACTGAGGAGGGATTGTTCAATGCTGGAGGGATTCCTTTCTCAGGTTGAGGAGGGATTGTTCTACGCTGGAGGGATTCCTTTCTCAGGCTGAGGAGGGATTGTTCTACGCTGGAGGGATTCCTTTCTCAGGCTGAGGAGGGATTGTTCTACGCTGGAGGGATTCCTTTCTCAGACTGAGGAGGGATTGTTCTACGCTGGAGGGATTCCTTTCTCAGACTGAGGAGGGATTGTTCTACGCCGGAGGGATTCCTTTCTCAGGCTGAGGAGGGATTGTTCTACGCTGGAGGGATTCCTTTCTCAGACTGAGGAGGGATTGTTCTACGCTGGAGGGATTCCTTTCTCAGGCTGAGGAGGGATTGTTCTACGCTGGAGGGATTCCTTTCTCAGGCTGGGAGGGATTGTTCTACGCTGGAGGGATTCCTTTCTCAGACTGAGGAGGGATTGTTCTATGCCGGAGGGATTCCTTTCTCAGGCTGAGGAGGGATTGTTCTACGCTGGAGGGATTCCTTTCTCAGACTGAGGAGGGATTGTTCTATGCCGGAGGGATTCCTTTCTCAGGCTGAGGAGGGATTGTTCTACGCTGGAGGGATTCCTTTCTCAGACTGAGGAGGGATTGTTCTACGCTGGAGGGATTCCTTTCTCAGGCTGAGGAGGGATTGTTCTACGCTGGAGGGATTCCATTCTCAGGCTGAGGAGGGATTGTTCTACGCTGGAGGCATTCCTTTCTCAGGCTGAGGAGGGATTGTTATATGCTGGAGGGATTCCTTTCTCAGGCTGAGGAGGGATTGTTCTACGCCGGAGGGATTCCTTTCTCAGGCTGAGGAGGGATTGTTCTACGCTGGAGGGATTCCTTTCTCAGGCTGAGGAGGGATTGTTCTACGCTGGAGGGATTCCTTTCTCAGGCTGAGGAGGGATTGTTCTACGCTGGAGGGATTCCTTTCTCAGGCTGGGATGGATTGTTCTACGCTGGAGGGATTCCTTTCTCAGACTGAGGAGGGATTGTTCTTCGCTGGAGGGATTCCTTTCTCAGGCTGAGGAGGGATTGTTCTACGCTGGACGGATTCCTTTCTCAGGCTGAGGAGGGATTGTTCTACGCTGGAGGGATTCCTTTCTCAGGCTGAGGAGGGATTGTTCTACGCTGGAGGGATTCCTTTCTCAGACTGAGGAGGGATTGTTCTACGCTGGAGGGATTCCTTTCTCAGGCTGAGGAGGGATTGTTCTATGCTGGAGGGATTCCTTTCTCAGGCTGAGGAGGGATTGTTCTACGCTGGAGGGATTCCTTTCTCAGGCTGAGGAGGGATTGTTCTACGCTGGAGGGATTCCTTTCTCAGGCTGAGGAGGGATTGTTCTACGCTGGAGGGATTCCTTTCTCAGGCTGAGGAGGGATTGTTCTACGTTGGAGGGATTCCTTTCTCAGGCTGAGGAGGGATTGTTCTATGCTGGAGGGATTCCTTTCTCAGACTGAGGAGGGATTTTTCTACGCTGGAGGGATTCCTTTCTCAGACTGAGGAGGGATTGTTCTATGGTGGAGGGATTCCTTTCTCAGACTGAGGAGGGATTGTTCAATGCTGGAGGGATTCCTTTCTCAGGTTGAGGAGGGATTGTTCTACGCTGGAGGGATTCCTTTCTCAGGCTGAGGAGGGATTGTTCTACGCTGGAGGGATTCCTTTCTCAGGCTGAGGAGGGATTGTTCTACGCTGGAGGGATTCCTTTCTCAGACTGAGGAGGGATTGTTCTACGCTGGAGGGATTCCTTTCTCAGACTGAGGAGGGATTGTTCTACGCCGGAGGGATTCCTTTCTCAGGCTGAGGAGGGATTGTTCTACGCTGGAGGGATTCCTTTCTCAGGCTGAGGAGGTATTGTTCTACGCTGGAGGGATTCCTTTCTCAGGCTGAGGAGGGATTGTTCTGCGCTGGAGGGATTCCTTTCTCAGGCTGAGGAGGGATTGTTCTACGCTGGAGGGATTCCTTTCTCAGACTGAGGAGGGATTGTTCTACGCTGGAGGGATTCCTTTCTCAGGCTGAGGAGGGATTGTTCTACGCTGGAGGGATTCCTTTCTCAGG
The DNA here is from genome assembly GCF_040206685.1 of Ascaphus truei. NCBI lineage: Eukaryota > Metazoa > Chordata > Amphibia > Anura > Ascaphidae > Ascaphus > Ascaphus truei. Next base: position 41,813 of record NW_027456895.1, read on the forward strand.
CTGGGAGGGATTGTTCTACGCTGGAGGGATTCCTTTCTCAGACTGAGGAGGGATTGTTCTATGCCGGAGGGATTCCTTTCTCAGGCTGAGGAGGGATTGTTCTACGCTGGAGGGATTCCTTTCTCAGACTGAGGAGGGATTGTTCTATGCCGGAGGGATTCCTTTCTCAGGCTGAGGAGGGATTGTTCTACGCTGGAGGGATTCCTTTCTCAGACTGAGGAGGGATTGTTCTACGCTGGAGGGATTCCTTTCTCAGGCTGAGGAGGGATTGTTCTACGCTGGAGGGATTCCTTTCTCAGGCTGAGGAGGGATTGTTCTACGCTGGAGGCATTCCTTTCTCAGGCTGAGGAGGGATTGTTATATGCTGGAGGGATTCCTTTCTCAGGCTGAGGAGGGATTGTTCTACGCCGGAGGGATTCCTTTCTCAGGCTGAGGAGGGATTGTTCTACGCTGGAGGGATTCCTTTCTCAGGCTGAGGAGGGATTGTTCTACGCTGGAGGGATTCCTTTCTCAGGCTGAGGAGGGATTGTTCTACGCTGGAGGGATTCCTTTCTCAGGCTGGGATGGATTGTTCTACGCTGGAGGGATTCCTTTCTCAGACTGAGGAGGGATTGTTCTTCGCTGGAGGGATTCCTTTCTCAGGCTGAGGAGGGATTGTTCTACGCTGGACGGATTCCTTTCTCAGGCTGAGGAGGGATTGTTCTACGCTGGAGGGATTCCTTTCTCAGGCTGAGGAGGGATTGTTCTACGCTGGAGGGATTCCTTTCTCAGACTGAGGAGGGATTGTTCTACGCTGGAGGGATTCCTTTCTCAGGCTGAGGAGGGATTGTTCTATGCTGGAGGGATTCCTTTCTCAGGCTGAGGAGGGATTGTTCTACGCTGGAGGGATTCCTTTCTCAGGCTGAGGAGGGATTGTTCTACGCTGGAGGGATTCCTTTCTCAGGCTGAGGAGGGATTGTTCTACGCTGGAGGGATTCCTTTCTCAGGCTGAGGAGGGATTGTTCTACGTTGGAGGGATTCCTTTCTCAGGCTGAGGAGGGATTGTTCTATGCTGGAGGGATTCCTTTCTCAGACTGAGGAGGGATTTTTCTACGCTGGAGGGATTCCTTTCTCAGACTGAGGAGGGATTGTTCTATGGTGGAGGGATTCCTTTCTCAGACTGAGGAGGGATTGTTCTATGCTGGAGGGATTCCTTTCTCAGATTGAGGAGGGATTGTTCTATGCTGGAGGGATTCCTTTCTCAGACTGAGGAGGGATTGTTCTATGCTGGAGGGATTCCTTTCTCAGACTGAGGAGGGATTGTTCTATGCTGGAGGGATTCCTTTCTCAGGTTGAGGAGGGATTGTTCTACGCTGGAGGGATTCCTTTCTCAGGCTGAGGAGGGATTGTTCTACGCTGGAGGGATTCCTTTCTCAGGCTGAGGAGGGATTGTTCTACGCTGGAGGGATTCCTTTCTCAGACTGAGGAGGGATTGTTATACGCTGGAGGGATTCCTTTCTCAGACTGAGGAGGGATTGTTCTACGCCGGAGGGATTCCTTTCTCAGGCTGAGGAGGGATTGTTCTACGCTGGAGGGATTCCTTTCTCAGACTGAGGAGGGATTGTTCTACGCTGGAGGGATTCCTTTCTCAGGCTGAGGAGGGATTGTTCTACGCTGGAGGGATTCCTTTCTCAGGCTGGGAGGGATTGTTCTACGCTGGAGGGATTCCTTTCTCAGACTGAGGAGGGATTGTTCTATGCCGGAGGGATTCCTTTCTCAGGCTGAGGAGGGATTGTTCTACGCTGGAGGGATTCCTTTCTCAGACTGAGGAGGGATTGTTCTATGCCGGAGGGATTCCTTTCTCAGGCTGAGGAGGGATTGTTCTACGCTGGAGGGATTCCTTTCTCAGACTGAGGAGGGATTGTTCTACGCTGGAGGCATTCCTTTCTCAGGCTGAGGAGGGATTGTTATATGCTGGAGGGATTCCTTTCTCAGGCTGAGGAGGGATTGTTCTACGCTGGAGGGATTCCTTTCTCAGACTGAGGAGGGATTGTTCTACGCTGGAGGGATTCCTTTCTCAGGCTGAGGAGGGATTGTTCTACGCTGGAGGGATTCCTTTCTCAGGCTGAGGAGGGATTGTTCTACGCTGGAGGGATTCCTTTCTCAGACTGAGGAGGGATTGTTCTACGCTGGAGGGATTCCTTTCTCAGGCTGAGGAGGGATTGTTCTACGCTGGAGGGATTCCTTTCTCAGGCTGAGGAGGGATTGTTCTACGCTGGAGGGATTCCTTTCTCAGGCTGAGGAGGGATTGTTCTACGCTGGAGGGATTCCTTTCTCAGACTGAGGAGGGATTGTTCTACGCTGGAGGGATTCCTTTCTCAGGCTGAGGAGGGATTGTTCTATGCTGGAGGGATTCCTTTCTCAAGCTGAGGAGGGATTGTTCTACGCTGGAGGGATTCCTTTCTCAGGCTGAGGAGGGATTGTTCTACGCTGGAGGGATTCCTTTCTCAGGCTGAGGAGGGATTGTTCTACGCTGGAGGGATTCCTTTCTCAGACTGAGGAGGGATTGTTCTATGCTGGAGGGATTCCTTTCTCAGGCTGAGGAGGGATTGTTCTACGCTGGAGGGATTCCTTTCTCAGACTGAGGAGGGATTGTTCTACGCTGGAGGGATTCCTTTCTCAGACTGAGGAGGGATTATTCTACGCTGGAGGGATTCCTTTCTCAGACTGAGGAGGGATTGTTCTACGCTGGAGGGATTCCTTTCTCAGGCTGAGGAGGGATTGCTCTATGCTGGAGGGATTCCTTTCTCAGACTGAGGAGGGATTTTTCTACGCTGGAGGGATTCCTTTCTCAGACTGAGGAGGGATTGTTCTATGGTGGAGGGATTCCTTTCTCAGACTGAGGAGGGATTGTTCTATGCTGGAGGGATTCCTTTCTCAGACTGAGGAGGGATTGTTCTATGCTGGAGGGATTCCTTTCTCAGGCTGAGGAGGGATTGTTCTACGCTGGAGGGATTCCTTTCTCAGGCTGAGGAGGGATTGTTCTACGCTGGAGGGATTCCTTTCTCAGGCAGAGGAGGGATTGTTCTACGCTGGAGGGATTCCTTTCTCAGGCTGAGGAGGGATTGTTCTGCGCTGGAGGGATTCCTTTCTCAGGCTGAGGAGGGATTGTTCTACACTGGAGGGATTCCTTTCTCAGACTGAGAAGGGATTGTTCTACGCTGGAGGGATTCCTTTCTCAGACTGAGGAGGGATTGTTCTATGCTGGAGGGATTCCTTTCTCAGGCTGAGGAGGAATTGTTCTACGCTGGAGGGATTCCTTTCTCAGACTGAGGAGGGATTGTTCTACGCTGGAGGGATTCCTTTCTCAGACTGAGGAGGGATTGTTCTACGCTGGAGGGATTCCTTTCTCAGGCTGAGGAGGGATTGTTCTCTGCTGGAGGGATTCCTTTCTCAGGCTAAGGAGGGATTGTTCTACGCTGGAGGGATTCCTTTCTCAGGCTGAGAAGGGATTGTTCTACGCTGGAGGGATTCCTTTCTCAGGCTGAGGAGGGATTGTTCTACGCTGGAGGGATTCCTTTCTCAGGCTGAGGAGGGATTGTTCTACGCTGGAGGGATTCCTTTCTCAGGCTGAGGAGGGATTGTTCTATGCTGGAGGGATTCCTTTCTCAGGCTGAGGAGGAATTGTTCTACGCTGGAGGGATTCCTTTCTCAGACTGAGGAGGGATTGTTCTACGCTGGAGGGATTCCTTTCTCAGACTGAGGAGGGATTGTTCTACGCTGGAGGGATTCCTTTCTCAGGCTGAGGAGGGATTGTTCTACGCTGGAGGGATTCCTTTCTCAGGCTGAGGAGGGATTGTTCTATGCTGGAGGGATTCCTTTCTCAGGCTGAGGAGGAATTGTTCTACGCTGGAGGGATTCCTTTCTCAGACTGAGGAGGGATTGTTCTACGCTGGAGGGATTCCTTTCTCAGGCTTAGGAGGGATTGTTCTACGCTGGGGGGATTCCTTTCTCAGGCTGAGGAGGAATTGTTCTACGCTGGAGGGATTCCTTTCTCAGACTGAGGAGGGATTGTTCTACGCTGGAGGGATTCCTTTCTCAGGCTGAGGAGGGATTGTTCTACGCTGGAGGGATTCCTTTCTCAGACTGAGGAGGGATTGTTCTACGCTGGAGGGATTCCTTTCTCAGGCTGAGGAGGGATTGTTCTATGCTGGAGGGATTCCTTTCTCAGGCTGAGGAGGGATTGTTCTACGCTGGAGGGATTCCTTTCTCAGGCTGAGGAGGGATTGTTATATGCTGGAGGGATTCCTTTCTCAGACGGAGGAGGGATTGTTCTACGCTGGAGGGATTCCTTTCTCAGGCTGAGGAGGGATTGTTCTACGCTGGAGGGATTCCTTTCTCAGGCTGAGGAGGGATTGTTCTACGCTGGAGGGATTCCTTTCTCAGGCAGAGGAGGGATTGTTCTACGCTGGAGGGATTCCTTTCTCAGGCTGAGGAGGGATTGTTCTGCGCTGGAGGGATTCCTTTCTCAGGCTGAGGAGGGATTGTTCTACGCTGGAGGGATTCCTTTCTCAGACTGAGAAGGGATTGTTCTACGCTGGAGGGATTCCTTTCTCAGACTGAGGAGGGATTGTTCTATGCTGGAGGGATTCCTTTCTCAGGCTGAGGAGGAATTGTTCTACGCTGGAGGGATTCCTTTCTCAGACTGAGGAGGGATTGTTCTACGCTGGAGGGATTCCTTTCTCAGACTGAGGAGGGATTGTTCTACGCTGGAGGGATTCCTTTCTCAGGCTGAGGAGGGATTGTTCTACGCTGGAGGGATTCCTTTCTCAGGCTAAGGAGGGATTGTTCTACGCTGGAGGGATTCCTTTCTCAGGCTGAGGAGGGATTGTTCTACGCTGGAGGGATTCCTTTCTCAGGCTGAGGAGGGATTGTTCTACGCTGGAGGGATTCCTTTCTCAGGCTGAGGAGGGATTGTTCTACGCTGGAGGGATTCCTTTCTCAGGCTGAGGAGGGATTGTTCTATGCTGGAGGGATTCCTTTCTCAGGCTGAGGAGGAATTGTTCTACGCTGGAGGGAATCCTTTCTCAGACTGAGGAGGGATTGTTCTACGCTGGAGGGATTCCTTTCTCAGGCTGAGGAGGGATTGTTCTATGCTGGAGGGATTCCTTTCTCAGGCTGAGGAGGAATTGTTCTACGCTGGAGGGATTCCTTTCTCAGACTGAGGAGGGATTGTTCTACGCTGGAGGGATTCCTTTCTCAGGCTTAGGAGGGATTGTTCTACGCTGGAGGGATTCCTTTCTCAGGCTGAGGAGGAATTGTTCTACGCTGGAGGGATTCCTTTCTCAGACTGAGGAGGGATTGTTCTACGCTGGAGGGATTCCTTTCTCAGGCTGAGGAGGGATTGTTCTACGCTGGAGGAATTCCTTTCTCAGACTGAGGAGGGATTGTTCTACGCTGGAGGGATTCCTTTCTCAGGCTGAGGAGGGATTGTTCTATGCTGGAGGGATTCCTTTCTCAGGCTGAGGAGGGATTGTTCTACGCTGGAGGGATTCCTTTCTCAGGCTGAGGAGGGATTGTTATATGCTGGAGGTATTCCTTTCTCAGACTGAGGAGGGATTGTTCTACGCTGGAGGGATTCCTTTCTCAGGCTGAGGAGGGATTGTTCTACGCTGGAGGGATTCCTTTCTCAGGCTGAGGAGGGATTGTTCTACGCTGGAGGGATTCCTTTCTCAGGCAGAGGAGGGATTGTTCTACGCTGGAGGGATTCCTTTCTCAGGCTGAGGAGGGATTGTTCTGCGCTGGAGGGATTCCTTTCTCAGGCTGAGGAGGGATTGTTCTACGCTGGAGGGATTCCTTTCTCAGACTGAGAAGGGATTGTTCTACGCTGGAGGGATTCCTTTCTCAGACTGAGGAGGGATTGTTCTATGCTGGAGGGATTCCTTTCTCAGGCTGAGGAGGAATTGTTCTACGCTGGAGGGATTCCTTTCTCAGACTGAGGAGGGATTGTTCTACGCTGGAGGGATTCCTTTCTCAGACTGAGGAGGGATTGTTCTACGCTGGAGGGATTCCTTTCTCAGGCTGAGGAGGGATTGTTCTACGCTGGAGGGATTCCTTTCTCAGGCTAAGGAGGGATTGTTCTACGCTGGAGGGATTCCTTTCTCAGGCTGAGGAGGGATTGTTCTACGCTGGAGGGATTCCTTTCTCAGGCTGAGGAGGGATTGTTCTACGCTGGAGGGATTCCTTTCTCAGGCTGAGGAGGGATTGTTCTACGCTGGAGGGATTCCTTTCTCAGGCTGAGGAGGGATTGTTCTATGCTGGAGGGATTCCTTTCTCAGGCTGAGGAGGAATTGTTCTACGCTGGAGGGATTCCTTTCTCAGACTGAGGAGGGATTGTTCTACGCTGGAGGGATTCATTTCTCAGACTGAGGAGGGATTGTTCTACGCTGGAGGGATTCCTTTCTCAGGCTGAGGAGGGATTGTTCTACGCTGGAGGGATTCCTTTCTCAGGCTGAGGAGGGATTGTTCTATGCTGGAGGGATTCCTTTCTCAGGCTGAGGAGGAATTGTTCTACGCTGGAGGGATTCCTTTCTCAGACTGAGGAGGGATTGTTCTACGCTGGAGGGATTCCTTTCTCAGGCTTAGGAGGGATTGTTCTACGCTGGAGGGATTCCTTTCTCAGGCTGAGGAGGAATTGTTCTACGCTGGAGGGATTCCTTTCTCAGACTGAGGAGGGATTGTTCTACGCTGGAGGGATTCCTTTCTCAGGCTGAGGAGGGATTGTTCTACGCTGGAGGGATTCCTTTCTCAGACTGAGGAGGGATTGTTCTACGCTGGAGGGATACCTTTCTCAGACTGAGGAGGGATTGTTCTATGCTGGAGGGATTCCTTTCTCAGGCTGAGGAGGAATTGTACTACGCTGGAGGGATTCCTTTCTCAGACTGAGGAGGGATTGTTCTACGCTGGAGGGATTCCTTTCTCAGGCTGAGGAGGGATTGTTCTACGCTGGAGGGATTCCTTTCTCAGGCTGAGGAGGGATTGTTCTACGCTGGAGGGATTCCTTTCTCAGGCTGAGGAGGGATTGTTCTACGCTGGAGGGATTCCTTTCTCAGGCTGAGGAGGGATTGTTCTACGCTGGAGGGATTCCTTTCTCAGGCTGAGGAGGGATTGTTCTATGCTGGAGGGATTCCTTTCTCAGGCTGAGGAGGGATTGTTCTACGCTGGAGGGATTCCTTTCTCAGGCTGAGGAGGGATTGTTCTACGCTGGAGGGATTCCTTTCTCAGACTGAGGAGGGATTGTTCTACGCTGGAGGGATTCCTTTCTCAGGCTTATGAGGGATTGTTCTACGCTGGAGGGATTCCTTTCTAAGGCTGAGGAGGGATTGTTCTACGCTGGAGGGATTCCTTTCTCAGGCTGAGGAGGGATTGTTCTATGCTGGAGGGATTCCTTTCTCAGGCTGAGGAGGAATTGTTCTACGCTGGAGGGATTCCTTTCTCAGACTGAGGAGGGATTGTTCTACGCTGGAGGGATTCCTTTCTCAGACTGAGGAGGGATTGTTCTACGCTGGAGGGATTCCTTTCTCAGACTGAGGAGGGATTGTTCTATGCTGGAGGGATTCCTTTCTCAGGCTGAGGAGGAATTGTTCTACGCTGGAGGGATTCCTTTCTCAGACTGAGGAGGGATTGTTCTGCGCTGGAGGGATTCATTTCTCAGACTGAGGAGGGATTGTTCTACGCTGGAGGGATTCCTTTCTCAGGCTGAGGAGGGATTGTTCTACGCTGGAGGGATTCCTTTCTCAGGCTGAGGAGGGATTGTTCTACGCTGGAGGGATTCCTTTCTCAGGCTGAGGAGGGATTGTTCTACGCTGGAGGGATTCCTTTCTCAGGCTGAGGAGGTATTGTTCTACGCTGGAGGGATTCCTTTCTCAGACTGAGGAGGGATTGTTCTACGCTGGAGGGATTCCTTTCTCAGGCTCAGGAGGGATTGTTCTACGCTGGAGGGATTCCTTTCTCAGGCAGAGGAGGGATTGTTCTACGCTGGAGGGATTCCTTTCTCAGGCTGAGGAGGGATTGTTCTGCGCTGGAGGGATTCCTTTCTCAGGCTGAGGAGGGATTGTTCTACGCTGGAGGGATTCCTTTCTCAGACTGAGAAGGGATTGTTCTACGCTGGAGGGATTCCTTTCTCAGACTGAGGAGGGATTGTTCTATGCTGGAGGGATTCCTCTCTCAGGCTGAGGAGGAATTGTTCTACGCTGGAGGGATTCCTTTCTCAGACTGAGAAGGGATTGTTCTACGCTGGAGGGATTCCTTTCTCAGACTGAGGAGGGATTGTTCTATGCTGGAGGGATTCCTTTCTCAGGCTGAGGAGGAATTGTTCTACGCTGGAGGGATTCCTTTCTCAGACTGAGTAGGGATTGTTCTACGCTGGAGGGATTCCTTTCTCAGGCTGAGGAGGGATTGTTCTACGCTGGAGGGATTCCTTTCTCAGGCTAAGGAGGGATTGTTCTACGCTGGAGGGATTCCTTTCTCAGGCTGAGGAGGGATTGTTCTACGCTGGAGGGATTCCTTTCTCAGGCTGAGGAGGGATTGTTCTACGCTGGAGGGATTCCTTTCTCAGGCTGAGGAGGGATTGTTCTACGCTGGAGGGATTCCTTTCTCAGGCTGAGGAGGGATTGTTCTATGCTGGAGGGATTCCTTTCTCAGGCTGAGGAGGAATTGTTCTACGCTGGAGGGATTCCTTTCTCAGACTGAGGAGGGATTGTTCTACGCTGGAGGGATTCCTTTCTCAGGCTGAGGAGGGATTGTTCTACGCTGGAGGGATTCCTTTCTCAGGCTGAGGAGGGATTGTTCTATGCTGGAGGGATTCCTTTCTCAGGCTGAGGAGGGATTGTTCTATGCTGGAGGGATTCCTTTCTCAGGCTGAGGAGGAATTGTTCTACGCTGGAGGGATTCCTTTCTCAGACTGAGGAGGGATTGTTCTACGCTGGAGGGATTCCTTTCTCAGGCTGAGGAGGGATTGTTCTACGCTGGAGGGATTCCTTTCTCAGACTGAGGAGGGATTGTTCTACGCTGGAGGGATTCCTTTCTCAGACTGAGGAGGGATTGTTCTATGCTGGAGGGATTCCTTTCTCAGGCTGAGGAGGAATTGTACTACGCTGGAGGGATTCCTTTCTCAGACTGAGGAGGGATTGTTCTACGCTGGAGGGATTCCTTTCTCAGGCTGAGGAGGGATTGTTCTACGCTGGAGGGATTCCTTTCTCAGGCTGAGGAGGGATTGTTCTACGCTGGAGGGATTCCTTTCTCAGGCTGAGGAGGGATTGTTCTACGCTGGAGGGATTCCTTTCTCAGGCTGAGGAGGGATTGTTCTACGCTGGAGGGATTCCTTTCTCAGGCTGAGGAGGGATTGTTCTACGCTGGAGGGATTCCTTTCTCAGGCTGAGGAGGGATTGTTCTACGCTGGAGGGATTCCTTTCTCAGGCTGAGGAGGGATTGTTCTACGCTGGAGGGATTCCTTTCTCAGACTGAGGAGGGATTGTTCTACGCTGGAGGGATTCCTTTCTCAGGCTTAGGAGGGATTGTTCTACGCTGGAGGGATTCCTTTCTCAGGCTGAGGAGGGATTGTTCTACGCTGGAGGGATTCCTTTCTCAGGCTGAGGAGGGATTGTTCTATGCTGGAGGGATTCCTTTCTCAGGCTGAGGAGGAATTGTTCTACGCTGGAGGGATTCCTTTCTCAGACTGAGGAGGGATTGTTCTACGCTGGAGGGATTCCTTTCTCAGACTGAGGAGGGATTGTTCTACGCTGGAGGGATTCCTTTCTCAGACTGAGGAGGGATTGTTCTATGCTGGAGGGATTCCTTTCTCAGGCTGAGGAGGAATTGTTCTACGCTGGAGGGACTCCTTTCTCAGACTGAGGAGGGTTTATTCTGCGCTGGAGGGATTCCTTTCTCAGACTGAGGAGGGATTGTTCTACGCTGGAGGGATTCCTTTCTCAGGCTGAGGAGGGATTGTTCTACGCTGGAGGGATTCCTTTCTCAGGCTGAGGAGGGATTGTTCTACGCTGGAGGGATTCCTTTCTCAGGCTGAGGAGGTATTGTTCTACGCTGGAGGGATTCCTTTCTCAGGCTGAGGAGGGATTGTTCTACGCTGGAGGGATTCCTTTCTCAGGCTGAGGAGGGATTGTTCTACGCTGGAGGGATTCCTTTCTCAGGCTGAGGAGGGATTGTTCTACGCTGGAGGGATTCCTTTCTCAGGCTGAGGAGGGATTGTTCTATGCTGGAGGGATTCCTTTCTCAGACTGAGGAGGGATTGTTCTACGCTGGAGGGATTCCTTTCTCAGGCTGAGGAGGGATTGTTCTATGCTGGAGGGATTCCTTTCTCAGGCTGAGGAGGGATTGTTCTACGCTGGAGGGATTCCTTTCTCAGGCTGAGGAGGGATTGTTCTATGCTGGAGGGATTCCTTTCTCAGACTGAGGAGGGATTGTTCTACGCTGGAGGGATTGTTCTACGCTGGAGGGATTCCTTTCTCAGGCTGAGGAGGGATTGTTCTATGCTGGAGGGATTCCTTTCTCAGGCTGAGGAGGGATTGTTCTATGCTGGAGGGATTCCTTTCTCAGACTGAGGAGGGATTTTTCTACGCTGGAGGGATTCCTTTCTCAGACTGAGGAGGGATTGTTCTATGGTGGAGGTATTCCTTTCTCAGACTGAGGAGGGATTGTTCTATGCTGGAGGGATTCCTTTCTCAGACTGAGGAGGGATTGTTCTATGCTGGAGGGATTCCTTTCTCAGACTGAGGAGGGATTTTTCTATGCTGGAGGGATTCCTTTCTCAGACTGAGGAGGGATTGTTCTATGCTGGAGGGATTCCTTTCTCAGACTGAGGAGGGATTGTTCTACGCTGGAGGGATTCCTTTCTCAGACTGAGGAGGGATTGTTCTACGCCGGAGGGATTCCTTTCTCAGGCTGAGGAGGGATTGTTCTACGCTGGAGGGATTCCTTTCTCAGACTGAGGAGGGATTGTTCTACGCTGGAGGGATTCCTTTCTCAGGCTGGGAGGGATTGTTCTACGCTGGAGGGATTCCTTTCTCAGACTGAGGAGGGATTGTTCTATGCCGGAGGGATTCCTTTCTCAGGCTGAGGAGGGATTGTTCTACGCTGGAGGGATTCCTTTCTCAGGCTGAGGAGGGATTGTTCTACGCTGGAGGGTTTCCTTTCTCAGACTGAGGAGGGATTGTTCTATGCTGGAGGGATTCCTTTCTCAGGCTGAGGAGGGATTGTTCTACGCTGGAGGGATTCCTTTCTCATTCTGAGGAGGGATTGTTCTATGCTGGAGGGATTCCTTTCTCAGGCTGAGGAGGGATTGTTCTACGCTGGAGGGATTCCTTTCTCAGACTGAGGAGGGATTGTTCTACGCTGGAGGGATTCCTTTCTCAGGCTGATGAGGAATTGTTCTACGCTGGAGGGATTCCTTTCTCAGACTGAGGAGGGATTGTTCTACGCTGGAGGGATTCCTTTCTCAGGCTGAGGAGGGATTGTTCTATGCTGGAGGGATTCCTTTCTCAGGCTGAGGAGGAATTGTTCTACGCTGGAGGGATTCCTTTCTCAGACTGAGGAGGGATTGTTCTACACTGGAGGGATTCCTTTCTCAGACTGAGGAGGGATTGTTCTACGCTGGAGGGATTCCTTTCTCAGGCTGAGGAGGAATTGTTCTACGCTGGAGGGTTTCCTTTCTCAGACTGAGGAGGGATTGTTCTACGCTGGAGGGATTCCTTTCTCAGGCTGAGGAGGGATTGTTCTATGGTGGAGGGATTCCTTTCTCAGACTGAGGAGGGATTGTTCTATGCTGGAGGGATTCCTTTCTCAGACTGAGGAGGGATTGTTCTATGCTGGAGGGATTCCTTTCTCAGACTGACGAGGGATTGTTCTATGCTGGAGGGATTCCTTTCTCAGACTGAGGAGGGATTGTTCTATGCTGGAGGGATTCCTTTCTCAGACTGAGGAGGGATTGTTCTACGCTGGAGGGATTCCTTTCTCAGACTGAGGAGGGATTGTTCTACGCCAGAGGGATTCCTTTCTCAGGCTGAGGAGGGATTGTTCTACGCTGGAGGGATTCCTTTCTCAGACTGAGGAGGGATTGTTCTACGCTGGAGGGATTCCTTTCTCAGGCTGAGGAGGGATTGTTCTACGCTGGAGGGATTCCTTTCTCAGGCTGGGAGGGATTGTTCTACGCTGGAGGGATTCCTTTCTCAGACTGAGGAGGGATTGTTCTATGCCGGAGGGATTCATTTCTCAGGCTGAGGAGGGATTGTTCTACGCTGGAGGGATTCCTTTCTCAGGCTGAGGAGGGATTGTTCTACGCTGGAGGGTTTCCTTTCTCAGACTGAGGAGGGATTGTTCTATGCTGGAGGGATTCCTTTCTCAGGCTGAGGAGGGATTGTTCTACGCTGGAGGGATTCCTTTCTCAGGCTGAGGAGGGATTGTTCTATGCTGGAGGGATTCCTTTCTCAGACTGAGGAGGGATTGTTCTACGCTGGAGGGATTCCTTTCTCAGGCTTAGGAGGGATTGTTCTACGCTGGAGGGATTCCTTTCTCAGGCTGAGGAGGGATTGTTCTATGCTGGAGGGATTCCTTTCTCAGGCTGAGGAGGGATTGTTCTACGCTGGAGGGATTCCTTTCTCAGGCTGAGGAGGGATTGTTCTACGCTGGAGGGATTCCTTTCTCAGACTGAGGAGGGATTGTTCTACGCTGGAGGGATTCCTTTCTCAGGCTGAGGAGGGATTGTTCTACGCTGGAGGGATTCCTTTCTCAGGCTGAGGAGGGATTGTTCTACGCTGGAGGGATTCCTTTCTCAGGCAGAGGAGGGATTGTTCTATGCTGGAGGGATTCCTTTCTCAGGCTGAGGAGGAATTGTTCTACGCTGGAGGGATTCCTTTCTCAGACTGAGGAGGGATTGTTCTACGCTGGAGGGATTCCTTTCTCAGACTGAGCAGGGATTGTTCTACGCTGGAGGGATTCCTTTCTCAGGCTGAGGAGGGATTGTTCTACGCTGGAGGGATTCCTTTCTCAGGCTGAGGAGGGATTGTTCTACGCTGGAGGGATTCCTTTCTCAGGCTGAGGAGGGATTGTTCTGCGCTGGAGGGATTCATTTCTCAGGCTGAGGAGGGATTGTTCTACGCTGGAGGGATTCCTTTCTCAGACTGAGGAGGGATTGTTCTACGCTGGAGGGATTCCTTTCACAGACTGAGGAGGGATTGTTCTATGCTGGAGGGATTCCTTTCTCAGGCTGAGGAGGAATTGTTCTACGCTGGAGGGATTCCTTTCTCAGACTGAGGAGGGATTGTTCTACGCTGGAGGGATTCCTTTCTCAGACTGAGGAGGGATTGTTCTACGCTGGAGGGATTCCTTTCTCAGGCTGAGGAGGGATTGTTCTACGCTGGAGGGATTCCTTTCTCAGGCTGATGAGGGATTGTTCTACGCTGGAGGGATTCCTTTCTCAGGCTGAGGAGGGATTGTTCTACGCTGGAGGGATTCCTTTCTCAGGCTGAGGAGGGATTGTTCTACGCTGGAGGGATTCCTTTCTCAGGCTGAGGAGGGATTGTTCTACGCTGGAGGGATTCCTTTCTCAGGCTGAGGAGGGATTGTTCTACGCTGGAGGGATTCCTTTCTCAGGCTGAGGAGGGATTGTTCTACGCTGGACGGATTCCTTTCTCAGGCTGAGGAGGGATTGTTCTATGCTGGAGGGATTCCTTTCTCAGACTGAGGAGGGATTGTTCTACGCTGGACTGATTCCTTTCTCAGGCTGAGGAGGGATTGTTCTACGCTGGAGGGATTCCTTTCTCAGGCTGAGGAGGGATTGTTCTATGCTGGAGGGATTCCTTTCTCAGACTGAGGAGGGATTGTTCTACGCTGGAGGGATTCCTTTCTCAGGCTGGGAGGGATTGTTCTACGCTGGAGGGATTCCTTTCTCAGACTGAGGAGGGATTGTTCTATGCCGGAGGGATTCCTTTCTCAGGCTGAGGAGGGATTGTTCTACGCTGGAGGGATTCCTTTCTCAGGCTGAGGAGGGATTGTTCTACGCTGGAGGGTTTCCTTTCTCAGACTGAGGAGGGATTCTTCTATGCTGGAGGGATTCCTTTCTCAGGCTGAGGAGGGATTGTTCTACGCTGGAGGGATTCCTTTCTCAGGCTGAGGAGGGATTGTTCTATGCTGGAGGGATTCCTTTCTCAGGCTGAGGAGGGATTGTTCTACGCTGGAGGGATTCCTTTCTCAGACTGAGGAGGGATTGTTCTACGCTGGAGGGATTCCTTTCTCAGGCTGAGGAGGAATTGTTCTACGCTGGAGGGATTCCTTTCTCAGACTGAGGAGGGATTGTTCTACGCTGGAGGGATTCCTTTCTCAGGCTGAGGAGGGATTGTTCTATGCTGGAGGGATTCCTTTCTCAGGCTGAGGAGGAATTGTTCTACGCTGGAGGGATTCCTTTCTCAGACTGAGGAGGGATTGTTCTACGCTGGAGGGATTCCTTTCTCAGACTGAGGAGGGATTGTTCTACGCTGGAGGGTTTCCTTTCTCAGACTGAGGAGGGATTGTTCTATGCTGGAGGGATTCCTTTCTCAGGCTGAGGAGGGATTGTTCTACGCTGGAGGGATTCCTTTCTCATTCTGAGGAGGGATTGTTCTATGCTGGAGGGATTCCTTTCTCAGGCTGAGGAGGGATTGTTCTACGCTGGAGGGATTCCTTTCTCAGACTGAGGAGGGATTGTTCTACGCTGGAGGGATTCCTTTCTCAGGCTGATGAGGAATTGTTCTACGCTGGAGGGATTCCTTTCTCAGACTGAGGAGGGATTGTTCTACGCTGGAGGGATTCCTTTCTCAGGCTGAGGAGGGATTGTTCTATGCTGGAGGGATTCCTTTCTCAGGCTGAGGAGGAATTGTTCTACGCTGGAGGGATTCCTTTCTCAGACTGAGGAGGGATTGTTCTACACTGGAGGGATTCCTTTCTCAGACTGAGGAGGGATTGTTCTACGCTGGAGGGATTCCTTTCTCAGGCTGAGGAGGAATTGTTCTACGCTGGAGGGTTTCCTTTCTCAGACTGAGGAGGGATTGTTCTACGCTGGAGGGATTCCTTTCTCAGGCTGAGGAGGGATTGTTCTATGGTGGAGGGATTCCTTTCTCAGACTGAGGAGGGATTGTTCTATGCTGGAGGGATTCCTTTCTCAGACTGAGGAGGGATTGTTCTATGCTGGAGGGATTCCTTTCTCAGACTGAGGAGGGATTGTTCTATGCTGGAGGGATTCCTTTCTCAGACTGAGGAGGGATTGTTCTATGCTGGAGGGATTCCTTTCTCAGACTGAGGAGGGATTGTTCTACGCTGGAGGGATTCCTTTCTCAGACTGAGGAGGGATTGTTCTACGCCAGAGGGATTCCTTTCTCAGGCTGAGGAGGGATTGTTCTACGCTGGAGGGATTCCTTTCTCAGACTGAGGAGGGATTGTTCTACGCTGGAGGGATTCCTTTCTCAGACTGAGGAGGGATTGTTCTACGCCGGAGGGATTCCTTTCTCAGGCTGAGGAGGGATTGTTCTACGCTGGAGGGATTCCTTTCTCAGACTGAGGAGGGATTGTTCTACGCTGGAGGGATTCCTTTCTCAGGCTGGGAGGGATTGTTCTACGCTGGAGGGATTCCTTTCTCAGACTGAGGAGGGATTGTTCTATGCCGGAGGGATTCCTTTCTCAGGCTGAGGAGGGATTGTTCTACGCTGGAGGGATTCCTTTCTCAGGCTGAGGAGGGATTGTTCTACGCTGGAGGGTTTCCTTTCTCAGACTGAGGAGGGATTGTTCTATGCTGGAGGGATTCCTTTCTCAGGCTGAGGAGGGATTGTTCTACGCTGGAGGGATTCCTTTCTCATTCTGAGGAGGGATTGTTCTATGCTGGAGGGATTCCTTTCTCAGGCTGAGGAGGGATTGTTCTACGCTGGAGGGATTCCTTTCTCAGACTGAGGAGGGATTGTTCTACGCTGGAGGGATTCCTTTCTCAGGCTGATGAGGAATTGTTCTACGCTGGAGGGATTCCTTTCTCAGACTGAGGAGGGATTGTTCTACGCTGGAGGGATTCCTTTCTCAGGCTGAGGAGGGATTGTTCTATGCTGGAGGGATTCCTTTCTCAGGCTGAGGAGGAATTGTTCTACGCTGGAGGGATTCCTTTCTCAGACTGAGGAGGGATTGTTCTACACTGGAGGGATTCCTTTCTCAGACTGAGGAGGGATTGTTCTACGCTGGAGGGATTCCTTTCTCAGGCTGAGGAGGAATTGTTCTACGCTGGAGGGTTTCCTTTCTCAGACTGAGGAGGGATTGTTCTACGCTGGAGGGATTCCTTTCTCAGGCTGAGGAGGGATTGTTCTATGGTGGAGGGATTCCTTTCTCAGACTGAGGAGGGATTGTTCTATGCTGGAGGGATTCCTTTCTCAGACTGAGGAGGGATTGTTCTATGCTGGAGGGATTCCTTTCTCAGACTGAGGAGGGATTGTTCTATGCTGGAGGGATTCCTTTCTCAGACTAAGGAGGGATTGTTCTATGCTGGAGGGATTCCTTTCTCAGACTGAGGAGGGATTGTTCTACGCTGGAGGGATTCCTTTCTCAGACTGAGGAGGGATTGTTCTACGCCAGAGGGATTCCTTTCTCAGGCTGAGGAGGGATTGTTCTACGCTGGAGGGATTCCTTTCTCAGACTGAGGAGGGATTGTTCTACGCTGGAGGGATTCCTTTCTCAGGCTGAGGAGGGATTGTTCTACGCTGGAGGGATTCCTTTCTCAGGCTGGGAGGGATTGTTCTACGCTGGAGGGATTCCTTTCTCAGACTGAGGAGGGATTGTTCTATGCCGGAGGGATTCATTTCTCAGGCTGAGGAGGGATTGTTCTACGCTGGAGGGATTCCTTTCTCAGGCTGAGGAGGGATTGTTCTACGCTGGAGGGTTTCCTTTCTCAGACTGAGGAGGGATTGTTCTATGCTGGAGGGATTCCTTTCTCAGGCTGAGGAGGGATTGTTCTACGCTGGAGGGATTCCTTTCTCAGGCTGAGGAGGGATTGTTCTATGCTGGAGGGATTCCTTTCTCAGACTGAGGAGGGATTGTTCTACGCTGGAGGGATTCCTTTCTCAGGCTTAGGAGGGATTGTTCTACGCTGGAGGGATTCCTTTCTCAGGCTGAGGAGGGATTGTTCTATGCTGGAGGGATTCCTTTCTCAGGCTGAGGAGGGATTGTTCTACGCTGGAGGGATTCCTTTCTCAGGCTGAGGAGGGATTGTTCTACGCTGGAGGGATTCCTTTCTCAGACTGAGGAGGGATTGTTCTACGCTGGAGGGATTCCTTTCTCAGACTGAGGAGGGATTGTTCTACGCTGGAGGGATTCCTTTCTCAGGCTGAGGAGGGATTGTTCTACGCTGGAGGGATTCCTTTCTCAGGCTGAGGAGGGATTGTTCTACGCTGGAGGGATTCCTTTCTCAGGCAGAGGAGGGATTGTTCTACGCTGGAGGGATTCCTTTCTCAGGCTGAGGAGGGATTGTTCTGCGCTGGAGGGATTCATTTCTCAGGCTGAGGAGGGATTGTTCTACGCTGGAGGGATTCCTTTCTCAGACTGAGGAGGGATTGTTCTACGCTGGAGGGATTCCTTTCACAGACTGAGGAGGGATTGTTCTATGCTGGAGGGATTCCTTTCTCAGGCTGAGGAGGAATTGTTCTACGCTGGAGGGATTCCTTTCTCAGACTGAGGAGGGATTGTTCTACGCTGGAGGGATTCCTTTCTCAGACTGAGGAGGGATTGTTCTACGCTGGAGGGATTCCTTTCTCAGGCTGAGGAGGGATTGTTCTACGCTGGAGGGATTCCTTTCTCAGGCTGAGGAGGGATTGTTCTACGCTGGAGGGATTCCTTTCTCAGGCTGAGGAGGGATTGTTCTACGCTGGAGGGATTCCTTTCTCAGGCTGAGGAGGGATTGTTCTACGCTGGAGGGATTCCTTTCTCAGGCTGAGGAGGGATTGTTCTACGCTGGAGGGATTCCTTTCTCAGGCTGAGGAGGGATTGTTCTACGCTGGAGGGATTCCTTTCTCAGACTGAGGAGGGATTGTTCTACGCTGGACTGATTCCTTTCTCAGGCTGAGGAGGGATTGTTCTACGCTGGAGGGATTCCTTTCTCAGGCTGAGGAGGGATTGTTCTATGCTGGAGGGATTCCTTTCTCAGACTGAGGAGGGATTGTTCTACGCTGGAGGGATTCCTTTCTCAGACTGAGGTGGGATTGTTCTACGCCGGAGGGATTCCTTTCTCAGGCTGAGGAGGGATTGTTCTACGCTGGAGGGATTCCTTTCTCAGACTGAGGAGGGATTGTTCTACGCTGGAGGGATTCCTTTCTCAGGCTGAGGAGGGATTGTTCTACGCTGGAGGGATTCCTTTCTCAGGCTGGGAGGGATTGTTCTACGCTGGAGGGATTCCTTTCTCAGACTGAGGAGGGATTGTTCTATGCCGGAGGGATTCCTTTCTCAGGCTGAGGAGGGATTGTTCTACGCTGGAGGGATTCCTTTCTCAGGCTGAGGAGGGATTGTTCTACGCTGGAGGGTTTCCTTTCTCAGACTGAGGAGGGATTGTTCTATGCTGGAGGGATTCCTTTCTCAGGCTGAGGAGGGATTGTTCTACGCTGGAGGGATTCCTTTCTCAGGCTGAGGAGGGATTGTTCTATGCTGGAGGGATTCCTTTCTCAGGCTGAGGAGGGATTGTTCTACGCTGGAGGGATTCCTTTCTCAGACTGAGGAGGGATTGTTCTACGCTGGAGGGATTCCTTTCTCAGGCTGAGGAGGAATTGTTCTACGCTGGAGGGATTCCTTTCTCAGACTGAGGAGGGATTGTTCTACGCTGGAGGGATTCCTTTCTCAGGCTGAGGAGGGATTGTTCTATGCTGGAGGGATTCCTTTCTCAGGCTGAGGAGGAATTGTTCTACGCTGGAGGGATTCCTTTCTCAGACTGAGGAGGGATTGTTCTACGCTGGAGGGATTCCTTTCTCAGACTGAGGAGGGATTGTTCTACGCTGGAGGGATTCCTTTCTCAGGCTGAGGAGGGATTGTTCTACGCTGGAGGGATTCCTATCTCAGGCTGAGGAGAGATTGTTCTACGCTGGAGGGATTCCTTTCTCAGACTGAGGAGGGATTGTTCTACGCTGGAGGGATTCCTTTCTCAGGCTGAGGAGGAATTGTTCTACGCTGGAGGGATTCCTTTCTCAGACTGAGGAGGGATTGTTCTACGCTGGAGGGATTCCTTTCTCAGGCTGAGGAGGGATTGTTCTATGGTGGAGGGATTCCTTTCTCAGACTGAGGAGGGATTGTTCTATGCTGGAGGGATTCCTTTCTCAGACTGAGGAGGGATTGTTCTATGCTGGAGGGATTCCTTTCTCAGACTGAGGAGGGATTGTTCTATGCTGGAGGGATTCCTTTCTCAGACTGAGGAGGGATTGTTCTATGCTGGAGGGATTCCTTTCTCAGACTGAGGAGGGATTGTTCTACGCTGGAGGGATTCCTTTCTCAGACTGAGGAGGGATTGTTCTTCGCCGGAGGGATTCCTTTCTCAGGCTGAGGAGGGATTGTTCTACGCTGGAGGGATTCCTTTCTCAGACTGAGGAGGGATTGTTCTACGCTGGAGCGATTCCTTTCTCAGGCTGAGGAGGGATTGTTCTACGCTGTAGGGATTCCTTTCTCAGGCTGGGAGGGATTGTTCTACGCTGGAGGGATTCCTTTCTCAGACTGAGGAGGGATTGTTCTATGCCGGAGGGATTCCTTTCTCAGGCTGAGGAGGGATTGTTCTACGCTGGAGGGATTCCTTTCTCAGGCTGAGGAGGGATTGTTCTACGCTGGAGGGTTTCCTTTCTCAGACTGAGGAGGGATTGTTCTATGCTGGAGGGATTCCTTTCTCAGGCTGAGGAGGGATTGTTCTACGCTGGAGGGATTCCTTTCTCAGGCTGAGGAGGGATTGTTCTACGCTGGAGGGATTCCTTTCTCAGGCTGAGGAGGGATTGTTCTATGCTGGAGGGATTCCTTTCTCAGGCTGAGGAGGGATTGTTCTACGCTGGAGGGATTCCTTTCTCAGACTGAGGAGGGATTGTTCTACGCTGGAGGGATTCCTTTCTCAGACTGAGGAGGGATTGTTCTACGCTGGAGGGATTCCTTTCTCAGACTGAGGAGGGATTGTTCTATGCTGGAGGGATTCCTTTCTCAGACTGAGGAGGGATTGTTCTATGCTGGAGGGATTCCTTTCTCAGACTGAGGAGGGATTGTTCTACGCTGGAGGGATTGTTCTACGCTGGAGGGATTCCTTTCTCAGGCTGAGGAGGGATTGTTCTATGCTGGAGGGATTCCTTTCTCAGGCTGAGGAGGGATTGTTCTATGCTGGAGGGATTCCTTTCTCAGACTGAGGAGGGATTTTTCTACGCTGGAGGGATTCCTTTCTCAGACTGAGGAGGGATTGTTCTATGGTGGAGGGATTCCTTTCTCAGACTGAGGAGGGATTGTTCTATGCTGGAGGGATTCCTTTCTCAGACTGAGGAGGGATTGTTCTATGCTGGAGGGATTCCTTTCTCAGACTGAGGAGGGATTGTTCTATGCTGGAGGGATTCCTTTCTCAGACTGAGGAGGGATTGTTCTATGCTGGAGGGATTCCTTTCTCAAACTGAGGAGGAATTGTTCTATGCTTGAGGAATTCCTTTCTCAGGCTGAGGAGGGATTGTTCTACGCTGGAGGGATTCCTTTCTCAGGCTGAGGAGGGATTGTTCTACGCCGGAGGGATTCCTTTCTCAGGCTGAGGAGGGATTGTTCTACGCTGGAGGGATTCCTTTCTCAGACTGTGGAGGGATTGTTCTACGCTGGAGGGATTCCTTTCTGAGGCTGGGAGGGATTGTTCTACGCTGGAGGGATTCCTTTCTCAGACTGAGGAGGGATTGTTCTATGCCGGAGGGATTCCTTTCTCAGGCTGAGGAGGGATTGTTCTACGCTGGAGGGATTCCTTTCTCAGGCTGAGGAGGGATTGTTCTACGCTGGAGGGTTTCCTTTCTCAGACTGAGGAGGGATTGTTCTACGCTGGAGGGATTCCTTTCTCAGACTGTGGAGGGATTGTTCTACGCTGGAGGGATTCCTTTCTCAGGCTGGGAGGGATTGTTCTACGCTGGAGGGATTCCTTTCTCAGACTGAGGAGGGATTGTTCTATGCCGGAGGGATTCCTTTCTCAGGCTGAGGAGGGATTGTTCTACGCTGGAGGGATTCCTTTCTCAGGCTGAGGAGGGATTGTTCTACGCTGGAGGGTTTCCTTTCTCAGACTGAGGAGGGATTGTTCTATGCTGGAGGGATTCCTTTCTCAGGCTGAGGAGGGATTGTTCTACGCTGGAGGGATTCCTTTCTCAGACTGAGGAGGGATTGTTCTGCGCTGGAGGGATTCCTTTCTCAGGCTGAGGAGGGATTGTTCTACGCTGGAGGGATTCCTTTCTCAGACTGAGGAGGGATTGTTCTACGCTGGAGGGATTCCTTTCTCAGGCTGAGGAGGAATTGTTCTACGCTGGAGGGATTCCTTTCTCAGACTGAGGAGGGATTGTTCTACACTGGAGGGATTCCTTTCTCAGGCTGAGGAGGGATTGTTCTATGCTGGAGGGATTCCTTTCTCAGGCTGAGGAGGAATTGTTCTACGCTGGAGGGATTCCTTTCTCAGACTGAGGAGGGATTGTTCTACGCTGGAGGGATTCCTTTCTCAGACTGAGGAGGGATTGTTCTACGCTGGAGGGATTCCTTTCTCAGGCTGAGGAGGAATTGTTCTACGCTGGAGGGATTCCTTTCTCAGACTGAGGAGGGATTGTTCTACGCTGGAGGGATTCCTTTCTCAGGCTGAGGAGGGATTGTTCTATGGTGGAGGGATTTCTTTCTCAGACTGAGGAGGGATTGTTCTATGCTGGAGGGATTCCTTTCTCAGACTGAGGAGGTATTGTTCTATGCTGGAGGGATTCCTTTCTCAGACTGAGGAGGGATTGTTCTATGCTGGAGGGATTCCTTTCTCAGACTGAGGAGGGATTGTTCTACGCTGGAGGGATTCCTTTCTCAGACTGAGGAGGGATTGTTCTACGCCGGAGGGATTCCTTTCTCAGGCTGAGGAGGGATTGTTCTACGCTGGAGGGATTCCTTTCTCAGACTGAGGAGGGATTGTTCTACGCTGGAGGGATTCCTTTCTCAGGCTGAGGAGGGATTGTTCTACGCTGTAGGGATTCCATTCTCAGGCTGGGAGGGATTGTTCTACGCTGGAGGGATTCCTTTCTCAGACTGTGGAGGGATTGTTCTACGCTGGAGGGATTCCTTTCTCAGGCTGGGAGGGATTGTTCTACGCTGGAGGGATTCCTTTCTCAGACTGAGGAGGGATTGTTCTATGCCGGAGGGATTCCTTTCTCAGGCTGAGGAGGGATTGTTCTACGCTGGAGGGATTCCTTTCTCAGGCTGAGGAGGGATTGTTCTACGCTGGAGGGTTTCCTTTCTCAGACTGAGGAGGGATTGTTCTACGCTGGAGGGATTCCTTTCTCAGACTGTGGAGGGATTGTTCTACGCTGGAGGGATTCCTTTCTCAGGCTGGGAGGGATTGTTCTACGCTGGAGGGATTCCTTTCTCAGACTGAGGAGGGATTGTTCTATGCCGGAGGGATTCCTTTCTCAGGCTGAGGAGGGATTGTTCTACGCTGGAGGGATTCCTTTCTCAGGCTGAGGAGGGATTGTTCTACGCTGGAGGGTTTCCTTTCTCAGACTGAGGAGGGATTGTTCTATGCTGGAGGGATTCCTTTCTCAGGCTGAGGAGGGATTGTTCTACGCTGGAGGGATTCCTTTCTCAGACTGAGGAGGGATTGTTCTGCGCTGGAGGGATTCCTTTCTCAGGCTGAGGAGGGATTGTTCTACGCTGGAGGGATTCCTTTCTCAGACTGAGGAGGGATTGTTCTACGCTGGAGGGATTCCTTTCTCAGGCTGAGGAGGAATTGTTCTACGCTGGAGGGATTCCTTTCTCAGACTGAGGAGGGATTGTTCTACGCTGGAGGGATTCCTTTCTCAGGCTGAGGAGGGATTGTTCTATGCTGGAGGGATTCCTTTCTCAGGCTGAGGAGGAATTGTTCTACGCTGGAGGGATTCCTTTCTCAGACTGAGGAGGGATTGTTCTACGCTGGAGGGATTCCTTTCTCAGACTGAGGAGGGATTGTTCTACGCTGGAGGGATTCCTTTCTCAGGCTGAGGAGGAATTGTTCTACGCTGGAGGGATTCCTTTCTCAGACTGAGGAGGGATTGTTCTACGCTGGAGGGATTCCTTTCTCAGGCTGAGGAGGGATTGTTCTATGGTGGAGGGATTTCTTTCTCAGACTGAGGAGGGATTGTTCTATGCTGGAGGGATTCCTTTCTCAGACTGAGGAGGTATTGTTCTATGCTGGAGGGATTCCTTTCTCAGACTGAGGAGGGATTGTTCTATGCTGGAGGGATTCCTTTCTCAGACTGAGGAGGGATTGTTCTACGCTGGAGGGATTCCTTTCTCAGACTGAGGAGGGATTGTTCTACGCCGGAGGGATTCCTTTCTCAGGCTGAGGAGGGATTGTTCTACGCTGGAGGGATTCCTTTCTCAGACTGAGGAGGGATTGTTCTACGCTGGAGGGATTCCTTTCTCAGGCTGAGGAGGGATTGTTCTACGCTGTAGGGATTCCATTCTCAGGCTGGGAGGGATTGTTCTACGCTGGAGGGATTCCTTTCTCAGACTGAGGAGGGATTGTTCTATGCCGGAGGGATTCCTTTCTCAGGCTGAGGAGGGATTGTTCTACGCTGGAGGGATTCCTTTCTCAGGCTGAGGAGGGATTGTTCTACGCTGGAGGGTTTCCTTTCTCAGACTGAGGAGGGATTGTTCTATGCTGGAGGGATTCCTTTCTCAGGCTGAGGAGGGATTGTTCTACGCTGGAGGGATTCCTTTCTCAGGCTGAGGAGGGATTGTTCTACGCTGGAGGGATTCCTTTCTCAGGCTGAGGAGGGATTGTTCTATGCTGGAGGGATTCCTTTCTCAGGCTGAGGAGGGATTGTTCTACGCTGGAGGGATTCCTTTCTCAGACTGAGGAGGGATTGTTCTACGCTGGAGGGATTCCTTTCTCAGGCTGAGGAGGAATTGTTCTACGCTGGAGGGATTCCTTTCTCAGACTGAGGAGGGATTGTTCTACGCTGGAGGGATTCCTTTCTCAGGCTGAGGAGGGATTGTTCTATGCTGGAGGGATTCCTTTCTCAGGCTGAGGAGGAATTGTTCTACGCTGGAGGGATTCCTTTCTCAGACTGAGGAGGGATTGTTCTACGCTGGAGGGATTCCTTTCTCAGGCTGGGGAGGGATTGTTCTATGCCGGAGGGATTCCTTTCTCAGGCTGAGGATGGATTGTTCTACGCTGGAGGGATTCCTTTCTCAGGCTGAGGAGGGATTGTTCTACGCTGGAGGGTTTCCTTTCTCAGGCTGAGGAGGGATTGTTCTACGCTGGAGGGATTCCTTTCTCAGGCTGAGGAGGGATTGTTCTACGCTGGAGGGATTCCTTTCTCAGGCTGAGGAGGAATTGTTCTACGCTGGAGGGATTCCTTTCTCAGGCTGAGGAGGGATTGTTCTATGCCGGAAGGATTCCTTTCTCAGGCTGAGGAGGGATTGTTCTATGCTGGAGGGATTCCTTTCTCAGGCTGAGGAGGGATTTTTCTACGCTGGAGGGATTCCTTTCTCAGGCTGAGGAGGGATTGTTCTATGTTGGAGGGATTCCTTTCTCAGGCTGAGGAGGGATTGTTCTATGCTGGAGGGATTCCTTTCTCGGGCTGAGGAGGGATTGTTCTACGCTGGAGGGATTCCTTTCTCAGGCTGAGGAGGGATTGTTCTATGCTGGAGGGATTCCTTTCTCAGGCTGAGGAGGGATTGTTCTATGCCTGAGGGATTCCTTTCTCAGACTGAGGAGGGATTGTTCTACGCTGGAGGGATTCCTTTCTCAGGCTGAGGAGGGATTGTTCTACGCTGGAGGGATTCCTTTCTCAGGCTGAGGAGGGATTGTTCTACGCTGGAGGGATTCCTTTCTCAGGCTGAGGAGGGATTGTTCTACGCTGGAGGGATTCCTTTCTCAGGCTGAGGAGGGATTGTTCTACGCTGGAGGGATTCCTTTCTCAGGCTGAGGAGGGATTGTTCTACGCTGGAGGGATTCCTTTCTCAGGCTGAGGAGGGATTGTTCTATGCCGGAGGGATTCCTTTCTCAGACTGAGGAGGGATTGTTCTACGCTGGAGGGATTCCTTTCTCAGGCTGAGGAGGGATTGTTCAACGCTGGAGGGATTCCTTTCTCAGGCTGAGGAGGGATTGTTCAACGCTGGAGGGATTCCTTTCTCAGGCTGAGGAGGGATTGTTCTACGCTGGAGGGATTCCTTTCTCAGGCTGAGGAGGTATTGTTCTATGACGTAGGGATTCCTTTCTCAGGCTGAGGAGGAATTGTTCTACGCTGGAAGGATTCCTTTCTCAGGCTGAGGAGGGATTGTTCTATGCTGGAGGGATTCCTTTCTCAGGCTGAGGAGGGATTGTTCTATGCTGGAGGGATTCCTTTCTCAGGCTGAGGAGGGATTATTCTAGGCTGGAGGGATTCCTTTATCAGGCTGAGGAGGGATTGTTCTACGCTGGAGGGATTCCTTTCTCAGGCTGAGGAGGGATTGTTCTACGCTGGAGGGATTCCTTTCTCAGGCTGAGGAGGGATTGTTCTACGCTGGAGGGATTCCTTTCTCAGGCTGAGGAGGGATTGTTCTATGCCGGAGGGATTCCTTTCTCAGACTGAGGAGGGATTGTTCTACGCTGGAGGGATTCCTTTCTCAGGCTGAGGAGGGATTGTTCAACGCTGGAGGGATTCCTTTCTCAGGCTGAGGAGGGATTGTTCAACGCTGGAGGGATTCCTTTCTCAGGCTGAGGAGGGATTGTTCAACGCTGGAGGGATTCCTTTCTCAGGCTGAGGAGGGATTGTTCTACGCTGGAGGGATTCCTTTCTCAGGCTGAGGAGGGATTGTTCTATGACGTAGGGATTCCTTTCTCAGGCTGAGGAGGGATTGTTCTACGCTGGAGGGATTCCTTTCTCTGGCTGAGGAGGGATTGTTCTACGCTGGAGGGATTCCTTTCTCAGGCTGAGGAGGAATTGTTCTACGCTGGAGGGATTCCTTTCTCAGGCTGAGGAGGGATTGTTCTACGCTGGAGGGATTCCTTTCTCAGGCTGAGGAGGGATTGTTCTATGCTGGAGGGATTCCTATCTCAGGCTGAGGAGGGATTGTTCTACGCTGGAGGGATTCCTTTCTCAGGCTGAGGAGGGATTGTTCTACGCTGGAGGGATTCCTTTCTCAGGCTGAGGAGGGATTGTTCTACGCTGGAGGGATTCCTTTCTCAGGCTGAGGAGGGATTGTTCTACGCTGGAGGGATTCCTTTCTCAGGCTGAGGAGGGATTGTTCTACGCTGGAGGGATTCCTTTCTCAGGCTGAGGAGGGATTGTTCTACGCTGGAGGGATTCCTTTCTCAGGCTGAGGAGGGATTGTTCTACGCTGGAGGGATTCCTTTCTCAGGCTGAGGAGGGATTGTTCTACGCTGGAGGGATTCCTTTCTCAGGCTGAGGAGGGATTGTTCTACGCTGGAGGGATTCCTTTCTCAGGCTGAGGAGGGATTGTTCTACGCTGGAGGGATTCCTTTCTCAGGCTGAGGAGGGATTGTTCTACGCTGGAGGGATTCCTTTCTCAGACTGAGGAGGGATTGTTCTACACTGGAGGGATTCCTTTCTCAGACTGAGGAGGGATTGTTCTACACTGGAGGGATTCCTTTCTCAGGCTGAGGAGGGATTGTTCTACGCTGGAGGGATACCTTTCTCAGGCTGAGGAGGGATTGTTCTACGCTGGAGGGATTCCTTTCTCAGGCTGAGGAGGGATTGTTCTACGCTGGAGGGATTCCTTTCTCAGGCTGAGGAGGGATTGTTCTACGCTGGAGGGATTCCTTTCTCAGGCTGAGGAGGGATTGTTCTACGCTGGAGGGATTCCTTTCTCAGGCTGAGGAGGGATTGTTCTACGCTGGAGGGATTCCTTTCTCAGGCTGAGGAGGGATTGTTCTACGCTGGAGGGATTCCTTTCTCAGGCTGAGGAGGGATTGTTCTACGCTGGAGGGATTCCTTTCTCAGGCTGAGGAGGGATTGTTCTATGACGTAGGGATTCCTTTCTCAGGCTGAGGAGGAATTGTTCTACGCTGGAAGGATTCCTTTCTCAGGCTGAGGAGGGATTGTTCTATGCTGGAGGGATTCCTTTCTCAGGCTGAGGAGGGATTGTTCTACGCTGGAGGGATTCCTTTCTCAGGCTGAGGAGGGATTATTCTAGGCTGGAGGGATTCCTTTCTCAGGCTGAGGAGGGATTGTTCTACGCTGGAGGGATTCCTTTCTCAGGCTGAGGAGGGATTGTTCTACGCTGGAGGGATTCCTTTCTCAGGCTGAGGAGGGATTGTTCTATGCTGGAGGGATTCCTTTCTCAGGCTGAGGAGGGATTGTTCTACGCTGGAGGGATTCCTTTCTCAGGCTGAGGAGGGATTGTTCTACGCTGGAGGGATTCCTTTCTCAGGCTGAGGAGGGATTGTTCTACGCTGGAGGGATTCCTTTCTCAGGCTGGGGAGGGATTGTTCTATGCTGGAGGGATTCCTTTCTCAGGCTGAGGAGGGATTGTTCTACGCTGGAGGGATTCCTTTCTCAGGCTGAGGAGGGATTGTTCTACGCTGGAGGGATTCCTTTCTCAGGCTGAGGAGGGATTGTTCTACGCTGGAGGGATTCCTTTCTCAGGCTGAGGAGGGATTGTTCTACGCTGGAGGGATTCCTTTCTCAGGCTGAGGAGGGATTGTTCTACGCTGGAGGGATTCCTTTCTCAGGCTGAGGAGGGATTGTTCTACGCTGGAGGGATTCCTTTCTCAGGCTGAGGAGGGATTGTTCTACGCTGGAGGGATTCCTTTCTCAGGCTGAGGAGGGATTGTTCTACGCTGGAGGGATTCCTTTCTCAGGCTGAGGAGGGATTGTTCTACGCTGGAGGGATTCCTTTCTCAGGCTGAGGAGGGATTGTTTTACGCTGGAGGGATTCCTTTCTCAGACTGAGGAGGGATTGTTCTACGCTGGAGGTATTCCTTTCTCAGACTGAGGAGGGATTGTTCTACGCTGGAGGGATTCCTTTCTCAGGCTGAGGAGGGATTGTTCTACGCTGGAGGGATACCTTTCTCAGGCTGAGGAGGGATTGTTCTACGCTGGAGGGATACCTTTCTCAGGCTGAGGAGGGATTGTTCTATGCTGGAGGGATTCCTTTCTCAGGCTGAGGAGGGATTGTTCTATGCTGGAGGGATTCCTTTCTCAGGCTGAGGAGGGATTGTTCTACGCTGGAGGGATTCCTTTCTCAGGCTGAGGAGGGATTGTTCTACGCTGGAGGGATTCCTTTCTCAGACTGAGGAGGGATTGTTCTACGCTGGAGGGATTCCTTTCTCAGGCTGAGGAGGAATTGTTCTACGCTGGAGGGATTCCTTTCTCAGGCTGAGGAGGAATTGTTCTACGCTGGAGGGATTCCTTTCTCAGGCTGAGGAGGGATTGTTCTACGCTGTAGGCATTCCTTTCTCAGGCTGAGGAGGGATTGTTCTACGCTGGAGGCATTCCTTTCTCAGGCTGAGGAGGGATTGTTCTACGCTGGAGGGATTCCTTTCTCAGGCTGAGGAGGGATTGTTCTACGTTGGAGGGATTCCTTTCTCAGGCTGAGGAGGGATTGTTCTACGCTGGAGGGATTCCTTTCTCAGGCTGAGGAGGGATTGTTCTACGCTGGAGGGATTCCTTTCTCAGACTGAGGAGGGATTGTTCTACACTGGAGGGATTCCTTTCTCAGGCTGAGGAGGGATTGTTCTACGCTGGAGGGATACCTTTCTCAGGCTGAGGAGGGATTGTTCTACGCTGGAGGGATTCCTTTCTCAGGCTGAGGAGGGATTGTTCTACGCTGGAGGGATTCCTTTCTCAGGCTGAGGAGGGATTGTTCTACGCTGGAGGGATTCCTTTCTCAGACTGAGGAGGGATTGTTCTACGCTGGAGGGATTCCTTTCTCAGGCTGAGGAGGAATTGTTCTACGCTTTAGGGATTCCTTTCTCAGGCTGAGGAGGAATTGTTCTACGCTGGAGGGATTCCTTTCTCAGGCTGAGGAGGGATTGTTCTACGCTGGAGGCATTCCTTTCTCAGGCTGAGGAGGGATTGTTCTACGCTGGAGGGATTCCTTTCTCAGGCTGAGGAGGGATTGTTCTACGCTGGAGGCATTCCTTTCTCAGGCTGAGGAGGGATTGTTCTACGCTGGAGGGATTCCTTTCTCAGGCTGAGGAGGGATTGTTCTACGTTGGAGGGATTCCTTTCTCAGGCTGAGGAGGGATTGTTCTACGCTGGAGGGATTCCTTTCTCAGACTGAGGAGGGATTGTTCTATGCTGGAGGGATTCCTTTCTCAGACTGAGGAGGGATTGTTCTACGCTGGAGGGATTCCTTTCTCAGACTGAGGAGGGATTGTTCTACGCCGGAGGGATTCCTTTCTCAGGCTGAGGAGGGATTGTTCTACGCTGGAGGGATTCCTTTCTCAGACTGAGGAGGGATTGTTCTACGCTGGAGGGATTCCTTTCTCAGGCTGAGGAGGGATTGTTCTACGCTGTAGGGATTCCATTCTCAGGCTGGGAGGGATTGTTCTACGCTGGAGGGATTCCTTTCTCAGACTGAGGAGGGATTGTTCTATGCCGGAGGGATTCCTTTCTCAGGCTGAGGAGGGATTGTTCTACGCTGGAGGGATTCCTTTCTCAGGCTGAGGAGGGATTGTTCTACGCTGGAGGGTTTCCTTTCTCAGACTGAGGAGGGATTGTTCTATGCTGGAGGGATTCCTTTCTCAGGCTGAGGAGGGATTGTTCTACGCTGGAGGGATTCCTTTCTCAGGCTGAGGAGGGATTGTTCTACGCTGGAGGGATTCCTTTCTCAGGCTGAGGAGGGATTGTTCTATGCTGGAGGGATTCCTTTCTCAGGCTGAGGAGGGATTGTTCTACGCTGGAGGGATTCCTTTCTCAGACTGAGGAGGGATTGTTCTACGCTGGAGGGATTCCTTTCTCAGGCTGAGGAGGAATTGTTCTACGCTGGAGGGATTCCTTTCTCAGACTGAGGAGGGATTGTTCTACGCTGGAGGGATTCCTTTCTCAGGCTGAGGAGGGATTGTTCTATGCTGGAGGGATTCCTTTCTCAGGCTGAGGAGGAATTGTTCTACGCTGGAGGGATTCCTTTCTCAGACTGAGGAGGGATTGTTCTACGCTGGAGGGATTCCTTTCTCAGGCTGGGGAGGGATTGTTCTATGCCGGAGGGATTCCTTTCTCAGGCTGAGGATGGATTGTTCTACGCTGGAGGGATTCCTTTCTCAGGCTGAGGAGGGATTGTTCTACGCTGGAGGGTTTCCTTTCTCAGGCTGAGGAGGGATTGTTCTACGCTGGAGGGATTCCTTTCTCAGGCTGAGGAGGGATTGTTCTACGCTGGAGGGATTCCTTTCTCAGGCTGAGGAGGAATTGTTCTACGCTGGAGGGATTCCTTTCTCAGGCTGAGGAGGGATTGTTCTATGCCGGAAGGATTCCTTTCTCAGGCTGAGGAGGGATTGTTCTATGCTGGAGGGATTCCTTTCTCAGGCTGAGGAGGGATTTTTCTACGCTGGAGGGATTCCTTTCTCAGGCTGAGGAGGGATTGTTCTATGTTGGAGGGATTCCTTTCTCAGGCTGAGGAGGGATTGTTCTATGCTGGAGGGATTCCTTTCTCGGGCTGAGGAGGGATTGTTCTACGCTGGAGGGATTCCTTTCTCAGGCTGAGGAGGGATTGTTCTATGCTGGAGGGATTCCTTTCTCAGGCTGAGGAGGGATTGTTCTATGCCTGAGGGATTCCTTTCTCAGACTGAGGAGGGATTGTTCTACGCTGGAGGGATTCCTTTCTCAGGCTGAGGAGGGATTGTTCTACGCTGGAGGGATTCCTTTCTCAGGCTGAGGAGGGATTGTTCTACGCTGGAGGGATTCCTTTCTCAGGCTGAGGAGGGATTGTTCTACGCTGGAGGGATTCCTTTCTCAGGCTGAGGAGGGATTGTTCTACGCTGGAGGGATTCCTTTCTCAGGCTGAGGAGGGATTGTTCTACGCTGGAGGGATTCCTTTCTCAGGCTGAGGAGGGATTGTTCTATGCCGGAGGGATTCCTTTCTCAGACTGAGGAGGGATTGTTCTACGCTGGAGGGATTCCTTTCTCAGGCTGAGGAGGGATTGTTCAACGCTGGAGGGATTCCTTTCTCAGGCTGAGGAGGGATTGTTCAACGCTGGAGGGATTCCTTTCTCAGGCTGAGGAGGGATTGTTCTACGCTGGAGGGATTCCTTTCTCAGGCTGAGGAGGTATTGTTCTATGACGTAGGGATTCCTTTCTCAGGCTGAGGAGGAATTGTTCTACGCTGGAAGGATTCCTTTCTCAGGCTGAGGAGGGATTGTTCTATGCTGGAGGGATTCCTTTCTCAGGCTGAGGAGGGATTGTTCTATGCTGGAGGGATTCCTTTCTCAGGCTGAGGAGGGATTATTCTAGGCTGGAGGGATTCCTTTATCAGGCTGAGGAGGGATTGTTCTACGCTGGAGGGATTCCTTTCTCAGGCTGAGGAGGGATTGTTCTACGCTGGAGGGATTCCTTTCTCAGGCTGAGGAGGGATTGTTCTACGCTGGAGGGATTCCTTTCTCAGGCTGAGGAGGGATTGTTCTATGCCGGAGGGATTCCTTTCTCAGACTGAGGAGGGATTGTTCTACGCTGGAGGGATTCCTTTCTCAGGCTGAGGAGGGATTGTTCAACGCTGGAGGGATTCCTTTCTCAGGCTGAGGAGGGATTGTTCAACGCTGGAGGGATTCCTTTCTCAGGCTGAGGAGGGATTGTTCAACGCTGGAGGGATTCCTTTCTCAGGCTGAGGAGGGATTGTTCTACGCTGGAGGGATTCCTTTCTCAGGCTGAGGAGGGATTGTTCTATGACGTAGGGATTCCTTTCTCAGGCTGAGGAGGGATTGTTCTACGCTGGAGGGATTCCTTTCTCTGGCTGAGGAGGGATTGTTCTACGCTGGAGGGATTCCTTTCTCAGGCTGAGGAGGAATTGTTCTACGCTGGAGGGATTCCTTTCTCAGGCTGAGGAGGGATTGTTCTACGCTGGAGGGATTCCTTTCTCAGGCTGAGGAGGGATTGTTCTATGCTGGAGGGATTCCTATCTCAGGCTGAGGAGGGATTGTTCTACGCTGGAGGGATTCCTTTCTCAGGCTGAGGAGGGATTGTTCTACGCTGGAGGGATTCCTTTCTCAGGCTGAGGAGGGATTGTTCTACGCTGGAGGGATTCCTTTCTCAGGCTGAGGAGGGATTGTTCTACGCTGGAGGGATTCCTTTCTCAGGCTGAGGAGGGATTGTTCTACGCTGGAGGGATTCCTTTCTCAGGCTGAGGAGGGATTGTTCTACGCTGGAGGGATTCCTTTCTCAGGCTGAGGAGGGATTGTTCTACGCTGGAGGGATTCCTTTCTCAGGCTGAGGAGGGATTGTTCTACGCTGGAGGGATTCCTTTCTCAGGCTGAGGAGGGATTGTTCTACGCTGGAGGGATTCCTTTCTCAGGCTGAGGAGGGATTGTTCTACGCTGGAGGGATTCCTTTCTCAGGCTGAGGAGGGATTGTTCTACGCTGGAGGGATTCCTTTCTCAGACTGAGGAGGGATTGTTCTACACTGGAGGGATTCCTTTCTCAGACTGAGGAGGGATTGTTCTACACTGGAGGGATTCCTTTCTCAGGCTGAGGAGGGATTGTTCTACGCTGGAGGGATACCTTTCTCAGGCTGAGGAGGGATTGTTCTACGCTGGAGGGATTCCTTTCTCAGGCTGAGGAGGGATTGTTCTACGCTGGAGGGATTCCTTTCTCAGGCTGAGGAGGGATTGTTCTACGCTGGAGGGATTCCTTTCTCAGGCTGAGGAGGGATTGTTCTACGCTGGAGGGATTCCTTTCTCAGGCTGAGGAGGGATTGTTCTACGCTGGAGGGATTCCTTTCTCAGGCTGAGGAGGGATTGTTCTACGCTGGAGGGATTCCTTTCTCAGGCTGAGGAGGGATTGTTCTACGCTGGAGGGATTCCTTTCTCAGGCTGAGGAGGGATTGTTCTATGACGTAGGGATTCCTTTCTCAGGCTGAGGAGGAATTGTTCTACGCTGGAAGGATTCCTTTCTCAGGCTGAGGAGGGATTGTTCTATGCTGGAGGGATTCCTTTCTCAGGCTGAGGAGGGATTGTTCTACGCTGGAGGGATTCCTTTCTCAGGCTGAGGAGGGATTATTCTAGGCTGGAGGGATTCCTTTCTCAGGCTGAGGAGGGATTGTTCTACGCTGGAGGGATTCCTTTCTCAGGCTGAGGAGGGATTGTTCTACGCTGGAGGGATTCCTTTCTCAGGCTGAGGAGGGATTGTTCTATGCTGGAGGGATTCCTTTCTCAGGCTGAGGAGGGATTGTTCTACGCTGGAGGGATTCCTTTCTCAGGCTGAGGAGGGATTGTTCTACGCTGGAGGGATTCCTTTCTCAGGCTGAGGAGGGATTGTTCTACGCTGGAGGGATTCCTTTCTCAGGCTGGGGAGGGATTGTTCTATGCTGGAGGGATTCCTTTCTCAGGCTGAGGAGGGATTGTTCTACGCTGGAGGGATTCCTTTCTCAGGCTGAGGAGGGATTGTTCTACGCTGGAGGGATTCCTTTCTCAGGCTGAGGAGGGATTGTTCTACGCTGGAGGGATTCCTTTCTCAGGCTGAGGAGGGATTGTTCTACGCTGGAGGGATTCCTTTCTCAGGCTGAGGAGGGATTGTTCTACGCTGGAGGGATTCCTTTCTCAGGCTGAGGAGGGATTGTTCTACGCTGGAGGGATTCCTTTCTCAGGCTGAGGAGGGATTGTTCTACGCTGGAGGGATTCCTTTCTCAGGCTGAGGAGGGATTGTTCTACGCTGGAGGGATTCCTTTCTCAGGCTGAGGAGGGATTGTTCTACGCTGGAGGGATTCCTTTCTCAGGCTGAGGAGGGATTGTTTTACGCTGGAGGGATTCCTTTCTCAGACTGAGGAGGGATTGTTCTACGCTGGAGGTATTCCTTTCTCAGACTGAGGAGGGATTGTTCTACGCTGGAGGGATTCCTTTCTCAGGCTGAGGAGGGATTGTTCTACGCTGGAGGGATACCTTTCTCAGGCTGAGGAGGGATTGTTCTACGCTGGAGGGATACCTTTCTCAGGCTGAGGAGGGATTGTTCTATGCTGGAGGGATTCCTTTCTCAGGCTGAGGAGGGATTGTTCTATGCTGGAGGGATTCCTTTCTCAGGCTGAGGAGGGATTGTTCTACGCTGGAGGGATTCCTTTCTCAGGCTGAGGAGGGATTGTTCTACGCTGGAGGGATTCCTTTCTCAGACTGAGGAGGGATTGTTCTACGCTGGAGGGATTCCTTTCTCAGGCTGAGGAGGAATTGTTCTACGCTGGAGGGATTCCTTTCTCAGGCTGAGGAGGAATTGTTCTACGCTGGAGGGATTCCTTTCTCAGGCTGAGGAGGGATTGTTCTACGCTGTAGGCATTCCTTTCTCAGGCTGAGGAGGGATTGTTCTACGCTGGAGGCATTCCTTTCTCAGGCTGAGGAGGGATTGTTCTACGCTGGAGGGATTCCTTTCTCAGGCTGAGGAGGGATTGTTCTACGTTGGAGGGATTCCTTTCTCAGGCTGAGGAGGGATTGTTCTACGCTGGAGGGATTCCTTTCTCAGGCTGAGGAGGGATTGTTCTACGCTGGAGGGATTCCTTTCTCAGACTGAGGAGGGATTGTTCTACACTGGAGGGATTCCTTTCTCAGGCTGAGGAGGGATTGTTCTACGCTGGAGGGATACCTTTCTCAGGCTGAGGAGGGATTGTTCTACGCTGGAGGGATTCCTTTCTCAGGCTGAGGAGGGATTGTTCTACGCTGGAGGGATTCCTTTCTCAGGCTGAGGAGGGATTGTTCTACGCTGGAGGGATTCCTTTCTCAGACTGAGGAGGGATTGTTCTACGCTGGAGGGATTCCTTTCTCAGGCTGAGGAGGAATTGTTCTACGCTTTAGGGATTCCTTTCTCAGGCTGAGGAGGAATTGTTCTACGCTGGAGGGATTCCTTTCTCAGGCTGAGGAGGGATTGTTCTACGCTGGAGGCATTCCTTTCTCAGGCTGAGGAGGGATTGTTCTACGCTGGAGGGATTCCTTTCTCAGGCTGAGGAGGGATTGTTCTACGCTGGAGGCATTCCTTTCTCAGGCTGAGGAGGGATTGTTCTACGCTGGAGGGATTCCTTTCTCAGGCTGAGGAGGGATTGTTCTACGTTGGAGGGATTCCTTTCTCAGGCTGAGGAGGGATTGTTCTACGCTGGAGGGATTCCTTTCTCAGGCTGAGGAGGGATTGTTCTACGCTGGAGGGATTCCTTTCTCAGGCTGAGGAGGGATTGTTCTACGCTGGAGGGATTCCTTTCTCAGGCTGAGGAGGGATTGTTCTACGCTGGAGGGATTCCTTTCTCAGGCTGAGGAGGGATTGTTCTACGCTGGAGGGATTCCTTTCTCAGGCTGAGGAGGGATTGTTCTACGCTGGAGGGATTCCTTTCTCAGGCTGAGGAGGGATTGTTCTACGCTGGAGGGATTCCTTTCTCAGGCTGAGGAGGGATTGTTCTATGACGTAGGGATTCCTTTCTCAGGCTGAGGAGGAATTGTTCTACGCTGGAAGGATTCCTTTCTCAGGCTGAGGAGGGATTGTTCTATGCTGGAGGGATTCCTTTCTCAGGCTGAGGAGGGATTGTTCTACGCTGGAGGGATTCCTTTCTCAGGCTGAGGAGGGATTATTCTAGGCTGGAGGGATTCCTTTCTCAGGCTGAGGAGGGATTGTTCTACGCTGGAGGGATTCCTTTCTCAGGCTGAGGAGGGATTGTTCTACGCTGGAGGGATTCCTTTCTCAGGCTGAGGAGGGATTGTTCTATGCTGGAGGGATTCCTTTCTCAGGCTGAGGAGGGATTGTTCTACGCTGGAGGGATTCCTTTCTCAGGCTGAGGAGGGATTGTTCTACGCTGGAGGGATTCCTTTCTCAGGCTGAGGAGGGATTGTTCTACGCTGGAGGGATTCCTTTCTCAGGCTGGGGAGGGATTGTTCTATGCTGGAGGGATTCCTTTCTCAGGCTGAGGAGGGATTGTTCTACGCTGGAGGGATTCCTTTCTCAGGCTGAGGAGGGATTGTTCTACGCTGGAGGGATTCCTTTCTCAGGCTGAGGAGGGATTGTTCTACGCTGGAGGGATTCCTTTCTCAGGCTGAGGAGGGATTGTTCTACGCTGGAGGGATTCCTTTCTCAGGCTGAGGAGGGATTGTTCTACGCTGGAGGGATTCCTTTCTCAGGCTGAGGAGGGATTGTTCTACGCTGGAGGGATTCCTTTCTCAGGCTGAGGAGGGATTGTTCTACGCTGGAGGGATTCCTTTCTCAGGCTGAGGAGGGATTGTTCTACGCTGGAGGGATTCCTTTCTCAGGCTGAGGAGGGATTGTTTTACGCTGGAGGGATTCCTTTCTCAGACTGAGGAGGGATTGTTCTACGCTGGAGGGATTCCTTTCTCAGACTGAGGAGGGATTGTTCTACGCTGGAGGGATTCCTTTCTCAGGCTGAGGAGGGATTGTTCTACGCTGGAGGGATACCTTTCTCAGGCTGAGGAGGGATTGTTCTACGCTGGAGGGATACCTTTCTCAGGCTGAGGAGGGATTGTTCTATGCTGGAGGGATTCCTTTCTCAGGCTGAGGAGGGATTGTTCTATGCTGGAGGGATTCCTTTCTCAGGCTGAGGAGGGATTGTTCTACGCTGGAGGGATTCCTTTCTCAGGCTGAGGAGGGATTGTTCTACGCTGGAGGGATTCCTTTCTCAGACTGAGGAGGGATTGTTCTACGCTGGAGGGATTCCTTTCTCAGGCTGAGGAGGGATTGTTCTACGCTGGAGGGATTCCTTTCTCAGGCTGAGGAGGAATTGTTCTACGCTGGAGGGATTCCTTTCTCAGGCTGAGGAGGGATTGTTCTACGCTGTAGGCATTCCTTTCTCAGGCTGAGGAGGGATTGTTCTACGCTGGAGGGATTCCTTTCTCAGGCTGAGGAGGGATTGTTCTACGCTGGAGGCATTCCTTTCTCAGGCTGAGGAGGGATTGTTCTACGCTGGAGGGATTCCTTTCTCAGGCTGAGGAGGGATTGTTCTACGTTGGAGGGATTCCTTTCTCAGGCTGAGGAGGGATTGTTCTACGCTGGAGGGATTCCTTTCTCAGGCTGAGGAGGGATTGTTCTACGCTGGAGGGATTCCTTTCTCAGGCTGAGGAGGGATTGTTCTACGCTGGAGGGATTCCTTTCTCAGGCTGAGGAGGGATTGTTCTACGCTGGAGGGATTCCTTTCTCAGGCTGAGGAGGGATTGTTCTACGCTGGAGGGATTCCTTTCTCAGGCTGAGGAGGGATTGTTCTACGCTGGAGGGATTCCTTTCTCAGGCTGAGGAGGGATTGTTCTACGCTGGAGGGATTCCTTTCTCAGGCTGAGGAGGGATTGTTCTACGCTGGAGGGATTCCTTTCTCAGGCTGAGGAGGGATTGTTCTACGCTGGAGGGATTCCTTTCTCAGGCTGAGGAGGGATTGTTCTACGCCGGAGGGATTCCTTTCTCAGGCTGAGGAGGGATTGTTCTACGCTGGAGGGATTCCTTTCTCAGGCTGAGGAGGGATTGTTCTACGCTGGAGGGATTCCTTTCTCAGGCTGAGGAGGGATTGTTCTACGCTGGAGGGATTCCTTTCTCAGGCTGAGGAGGGATTGTTCTACGCTGGAGGGATTCCTTTCTCAGGCTGAGGAGGGATTGTTCTATGCTGGAGGGATTCCTTTCTCAGGCTATGGAGGGATTGTTCTACGCTGGAGGGATTCCTTTCTCAGACTGAGGAGGGATTGTTCTACGCTGGAGGGATTCCTTTCTCAGGCTGAGGAGGAATTGTTCTATGCCGGAGGGATTCCTTTCTCAGGCTGAGGATGGATTGTTCTACGCTGGAGGGATACCTTTCTCAGGCTGAGGAGGGATTGTTCTACGCTGGAGGGTTTCCTTTCTCAGGCTGAGGAGGGATTGTTCTACGCTTGAGGGATCCCTTTCTCAGGCTGAGGAGGGATTGTTCTATGCCGGAGGGATTCCTTTCTCAGGCTGAGGAGGGATTGTTCTACGCTGGAGGGATTCCTTTCTCAGGCTGAGGAGGGATTGTTCTATGCTTGAGGGATTCCTTTCTCAGGCTGAGGAGGGATTGTTCTACGCTGGAGGGATTCCTTTCTCAGGCTGAGGAGGGATTGTTCTATGTTGGAGGGATTCCTTTCTCAGGCTGAGGAGGGATTGTTCTATGCTGGAGGGATTCCTTTCTCAGGCTGAGGAGGGATTGTTCTACGCTGGAGGGATTCCTTTCTCAGGCTGAGGAGGGATTGTTCTATGCTGGAGGGATTCCTTTCTCAGGCTGAGGAGGGATTGTTCTATGCCTGAGGGATTCCTTTCTCAGACTGAGGAGGGATTGTTCTACGCTGGAGGGATTCCTTTCTCAGGCTGAGGAGGGATTGTTCTACGCTGGAGGGATTCCTTTCTCAGGCTGAGGAGGGATTGTTCTATACCGGAGGGATTCCTTTCTCAGACTGAGGAGGGATTGTTCTACGCTGGAGGGATTCCTTTCTCAGGCTGAGGAGGGATTGTTCAACGCTGGAGGGATTCCTTTCTCAAGCTGAGGAGGGATTGTTCAAAGCTGGAGGGATTCCTTTCTCAGGCTGAGGAGGGATTGTTCTACGCTGGAGGGATTCCTTTCTCAGGCTGAGGAGGGATTGTTCTATGACGTAGGGATTCCTTTCTCAGGCTGAGGAGGGATTGTTCTACGCTGGAGGGATTCCTTTCTCAGGCTGAGGAGGGATTGTTCTACGCTGGAGGGATTCCTTTCTCAGGCTGAGGAGGGATTGTTCTACGCTGGAGGGATTCCTTTCTCAGGCTGAGGAGGGATTGTTCTACGCTGGAGGGATTCCTTTCTCAGGCTGAGGAGGGATTGTTCTATGCTGGAGGGATTCCTTTCTCAGGCTGAGGAGGGATTGTTCTACGCTGGAGGGATTCCTTTCTCAGGCTGAGGAGGGATTATTCTAGGCTGGAGGGATTCCTTTCTCAGGCTGAGGAGGGATTGTTCTACGCTGGAGGGATTCCTTTCTCAGGCTGAGGAGGGATTGTTCGACGCTGGAGGGATTCCTTTCTCAGGCTGAGGAGGGATTGTTCTATGCTGGAGGGATTCCTTTCTCAGGCTGAGGAGGGATTGTTCTACGCTGGAGGGATTCCTTTCTCAGGCTGAGGAGGAATTGTTCTACGCTGGAGGGATTCCTTTCTCAGGCTGAGGAGGGATTGTTCTACGCTGGAGGGATTCCTTTCTCAGGCTGAGGAGGGATTGTTCTACGCTGGAGGGATTCCTTTCTCAGGCTGAGGAGGGATTGTTCTACGCTGGAGGGATTCCTTTCTCAGGCTGAGGAGGGATTGTTCTACGCTGGAGGGATTCCTTTCTCAGGCTGAGGAGGGATTGTTCTATGCTGGAGGGATTCCTTTCTCAAGCTGAGGAGGGATTGTTCTACGCTGGAGGGATTCCTTTCTCAAGCTGAGGAGGGATTGTTCTACGCTGGAGGAATTCCTTTCTCAGGCTGAGGAGGGATTGTTCTACGCTGGAGGGATTCCTTTCTCAGGCTGAGGAGGGATTGTTCTACGCTGGAGGGATTCCTTTCTCAGGCTGAGGAGGGATTGTTCTACGCTGGAGGGATTCCTTTCTCAGGCTGAGGAGGGATTGTTCTACGCTGGAGGGATTCCTTTCTCAGGCTGAGGAGGGATTGTTCTACGCTGGAGGGATTCCTTTCTCAGGCTGAGGAGGGATTGTTCTACGCTGGAGGGATTCCTTTCTCAGGCTGAGGAGGAATTGTTTAACGCTGGAAGGATTCCTTTCTCAGGCTGAGGAGGGATTGTTCTACGCTGGAGGCATTCCTTTCTCAGACTGAGGAGGGATTGTTCTATGCTGGAGGGATTCCTTTCTCAGACTGAGGAGGGATTGTTCTACGCTGGAGGGATTCCTTTCTCAGGCTGAGGAGGGATTGTTCTACGTTGGAGGGATTCCTTTCTCAGGCTGAGGAGGGATTGTTCTACGCTGGAGGGATTCCTTTCTCAGGCTGAGGAGGGATTGTTCTACGCTGGAGGGATTCCTTTCTCAGGCTGAGGAGGGATTGTTCTACGCTGGAGGGATTCCTTTCTCAGGCTGAGGAGGGATTGTTCTACGCTGGAGGGATTCCTTTCTCAGGCTGAGGAGGGATTGTTCTACGCTGGAGGGATTCCTTTCTCAGGCTGAGGAGGGATTGTTCTACGCTGGAGGGATTCCTTTCTCAGGCTGAGGAGGGATTGTTCTACGCTGGAGGGATTCCTTTCTCAGGCTGAGGAGGAATTGTTTAACGCTGGAGGGATTCCTTTCTCAGGCTGAGGAGGGATTGTTCTACGCTGGAGGCATTCCTTTCTCAGACTGAGGAGGGATTGTTCTATGCTGGAGGGATTCCTTTCTCAGACTGAGGAGGGATTGTTCTACGCTGGAGGGATTCCTTTCTCAGGCTGAGGAGGGATTGTTCTACGTTGGAGGGATTCCTTTCTCAGGCTGAGGAGGGATTGTTCTACGCTGGAGGGATTCCTTTCTCAGGCTGAGGAGGGATTGTTCTACGCTGGAGGGATTCCTTTCTCAGGCTGAGGAGGGATTGTTCTACGCTGGAGGGATTCCTTTCTCAGGCTGAGGAGGGATTGTTCTACGCTGGAGGGATTCCTTTCTCAGGCTGAGGAGGGATTGTTCTACGCTGGAGGGATTCCTTTCTCAGGCTGAGGAGGGATTGTTCTACGCTGGAGGGATTCCTTTCTCAGGCTGAGGAGGGATTGTTCTACGCTGGAGGGATTCCTTTCTCAGGCTGAGGAGGGATTGTTCTACGCTGGAGGGATTCCTTTCTCAGGCTGAGGAGGGATTGTTCTACGCTGGAGGGATTCCTTTCTCAGGCTGAGGAGGGATTGTTCTACGCCGGAGGGATTCCTTTCTCAGGCTGAGGAGGGATTGTTCTACGCTGGAGGGATTCCTTTCTCAGGCTGAGGAGGGATTGTTCTACGCTGGAGGGATTCCTTTCTCAGGCTGAGGAGGGATTGTTCTACGCTGGAGGGATTCCTTTCTCAGGCTGAGGAGGGATTGTTCTACGCTGGAGGGATTCCTTTCTCAGGCTGAGGAGGGATTGTTCTATGCTGGAGGGATTCCTTTCTCAGGCTATGGAGGGATTGTTCTACGCTGGAGGGATTCCTTTCTCAGACTGAGGAGGGATTGTTCTACGCTGGAGGGATTCCTTTCTCAGGCTGAGGAGGAATTGTTTAACGCTGGAGGGATTCCTTTCTCAGGCTGAGGAGGGATTGTTCTACGCTGGAGGCATTCCTTTCTCAGACTGAGGAGGGATTGTTCTATGCTGGAGGGATTCCTTTCTCAGACTGAGGAGGGATTGTTCTACGCTGGAGGGATTCCTTTCTCAGGCTGAGGAGGGATTGTTCTACGTTGGAGGGATTCCTTTCTCAGGCTGAGGAGGGATTGTTCTACGCTGGAGGGATTCCTTTCTCAGGCTGAGGAGGGATTGTTCTACGCTGGAGGGATTCCTTTCTCAGGCTGAGGAGGGATTGTTCTACGCTGGAGGGATTCCTTTCTC
Organism: Ascaphus truei; assembly: GCF_040206685.1. NCBI lineage: Eukaryota > Metazoa > Chordata > Amphibia > Anura > Ascaphidae > Ascaphus > Ascaphus truei. The sequence goes on from NW_027456895.1 coordinate 83,670, forward strand.
AGGCTGAGGAGGGATTGTTCTACGCTGGAGGGATTCCTTTCTCAGGCTGAGGAGGGATTGTTCTACGCTGGAGGGATTCCTTTCTCAGGCTGAGGAGGGATTGTTCTACGCTGGAGGGATTCCTTTCTCAGGCTGAGGAGGAATTGTTTAACGCTGGAGGGATTCCTTTCTCAGGCTGAGGAGGGATTGTTCTACGCTGGAGGCATTCCTTTCTCAGACTGAGGAGGGATTGTTCTATGCTGGAGGGATTCCTTTCTCAGACTGAGGAGGGATTGTTCTACGCTGGAGGGATTCCTTTCTCAGGCTGAGGAGGGATTGTTCTACGTTGGAGGGATTCCTTTCTCAGGCTGAGGAGGGATTGTTCTACGCTGGAGGGATTCCTTTCTCAGGCTGAGGAGGGATTGTTCTACGCTGGAGGGATTCCTTTCTCAGGCTGAGGAGGGATTGTTCTACGCTGGAGGGATTCCTTTCTCAGGCTGAGGAGGGATTGTTCTACGCTGGAGGGATTCCTTTCTCAGGCTGAGGAGGGATTGTTCTACGCTGGAGGGATTCCTTTCTCAGGCTGAGGAGGGATTGTTCTACGCTGGAGGGATTCCTTTCTCAGGCTGAGGAGGGATTGTTCTACGCTGGAGGGATTCCTTTCTCAGGCTGAGGAGGGATTGTTCTACGCTGGAGGGATTCCTTTCTCAGGCTGAGGAGGGATTGTTCTACGCTGGAGGGATTCCTTTCTCAGGCTGAGGAGGGATTGTTCTACGCCGGAGGGATTCCTTTCTCAGGCTGAGGAGGGATTGTTCTACGCTGGAGGGATTCCTTTCTCAGGCTGAGGAGGGATTGTTCTACGCTGGAGGGATTCCTTTCTCAGGCTGAGGAGGGATTGTTCTACGCTGGAGGGATTCCTTTCTCAGGCTGAGGAGGGATTGTTCTACGCTGGAGGGATTCCTTTCTCAGGCTGAGGAGGGATTGTTCTATGCTGGAGGGATTCCTTTCTCAGGCTATGGAGGGATTGTTCTACGCTGGAGGGATTCCTTTCTCAGACTGAGGAGGGATTGTTCTACGCTGGAGGGATTCCTTTCTCAGGCTGAGGAGGAATTGTTCTATGCCGGAGGGATTCCTTTCTCAGGCTGAGGATGGATTGTTCTACGCTGGAGGGATACCTTTCTCAGGCTGAGGAGGGATTGTTCTACGCTGGAGGGTTTCCTTTCTCAGGCTGAGGAGGGATTGTTCTACGCTGGAGGGATCCCTTTCTCAGGCTGAGGAGGGATTGTTCTATGCCGGAGGGATTCCTTTCTCAGGCTGAGGAGGGATTGTTCTACGCTGGAGGGATTCCTTTCTCAGGCTGAGGAGGGATTGTTCTATGCTGGAGGGATTCCTTTCTCAGGCTGAGGAGGGATTGTTCTACGCTGGAGGGATTCCTTTCTCAGGCTGAGGAGGGATTGTTCTATGTTAGAGGGATTCCTTTCTCAGGCTGAGGAGGGATTGTTCTATGCTGGAGGGATTCCTTTCTCAGGCTGAGGAGGGATTGTTCTACGCTGGAGGGATTCCTTTCTCAGGCTGAGGAGGGATTGTTCTATGCTGGAGGGATTCCTTTCTCAGGCTGAGGAGGGATTGTTCTATGCCTGAGGGATTCCTTTCTCAGACTGAGGAGGGATTGTTCTACGCTGGAGGGATTCCTTTCTCAGGCTGAGGAGGGATTGTTCTACGCTGGAGGGATTCCTTTCTCAGGCTGAGGAGGGATTGTTCTATACCGGAGGGATTCCTTTCTCAGACTGAGGAGGGATTGTTCTACGCTGGAGGGATTCCTTTCTCAGGCTGAGGAGGGATTGTTCAACGCTGGAGGGATTCCTTTCTCAAGCTGAGGAGGGATTGTTCAACGCTGGAGGGATTCCTTTCTCAGGCTGAGGAGGGATTGTTCTACGCTGGAGGGATTCCTTTCTCAGGCTGAGGAGGGATTGTTCTATGACGTAGGGATTCCTTTCTCAGGCTGAGGAGGGATTGTTCTACGCTGGAGGGATTCCTTTCTCAGGCTGAGGAGGGATTGTTCTACGCTGGAGGGATTCCTTTCTCAGGCTGAGGAGGGATTGTTCTACGCTGGAGGGATTCCTTTCTCAGGCTGAGGAGGGATTGTTCTACGCTGGAGGGATTCCTTTCTCAGGCTGAGGAGGGATTGTTCTATGCTGGAGGGATTCCTTTCTCAGGCTGAGGAGGGATTGTTCTACGCTGGAGGGATTCCTTTCTCAGGATGAGGAGGGATTGTTCTATGCTGGAGGGATTCCTTTCTCAGGCTGAGGAGGGATTGTTCTACGCTGGAGGGATTCCTTTCTCAGGCTGAGGAGGAATTGTTCTACGCTGGAGGGATTCCTTTCTCAGGCTGAGGAGGGATTGTTCTACGCTGGAGGGATTCCTTTCTCAGGCTGAGGAGGGATTGTTCTACGCTGGAGGGATTCCTTTCTCAGGCTGAGGAGGGATTGTTCTACGCTGGAGGGATTCCTTTCTCAGGCTGAGGAGGGATTGTTCTACGCTGGAGGGATTCCTTTCTCAGGCTGAGGAGGGATTGTTCTATGCTGGAGGGATTCCTTTCTCAGGCTGAGGAGGGATTGTTCTACGCTGGAGGGATTCCTTTCTCAGGCTGAGGAGGGATTGTTCTACGCTGGAGGGATTCCTTTCTCAAGCTGAGGAGGGATTGTTCTACGCTGGAGGAATTCCTTTCTCAGGCTGAGGAGGGATTGTTCTACGCTGGAGGGATTCCTTTCTCAGGCTGAGGAGGGATTGTTCTACGCTGGAGGGATTCCTTTCTCAGGCTGAGGAGGGATTGTTCTACGCTGGAGGGATTCCTTTCTCAGGCTGAGGAGGGATTGTTCTACGCTGGAGGGATTCCTTTCTCAGGCTGAGGAGGGATTGTTCTACGCTGGAGGGATTCCTTTCTCAGGCTGAGGAGGGATTGTTCTACGCTGGAGGGATTCCTTTCTCAGGCTGAGGAGGAATTGTTTAACGCTGGAGGGATTCCTTTCTCAGGCTGAGGAGGGATTGTTCTACGCTGGAGGCATTCCTTTCTCAGACTGAGGAGGGATTGTTCTATGCTGGAGGGATTCCTTTCTCAAACTGAGGAGGGATTGTTCTACGCTGGAGGGATTCCTTTCTCAGGCTGAGGAGGGATTGTTCTACGCTGGAGGGATTCCTTTCTCAGGCTGAGGAGGGATTGTTCTACGCTGGAGGGATTCCTTTCTCAGGCTGAGGAGGGATTGTTCTACGCTGCAGGCATTCCTTTCTCAGGCTGAGGAGGGATTGTTCTACGCTGGAGGGATTCCTTTCTCAGGCTGAGGAGGGATTGTTCTACGTTGGAGGGATTCCTTTCTCAGGCTGAGGAGGGATTGTTCTACGCTGGAGGGATTCCTTTCTCAGGCTGAGGAGGGATTGTTCTACGCTGGAGGGATTCCTTTCTCAGGCTGAGGAGGGATTGTTCTACGCTGGAGGGATTCCTTTCTCAGGCTGAGGAGGGATTGTTCTACGCTGGAGGGATTCCTTTCTCAGGCTGAGGAGGGATTGTTCTACGCTGGAGGGATTCCTTTCTCAGGCTGAGGAGGGATTGTTCTACGCTGGAGGGATTCCTTTCTCAGGCTGAGGAGGGATTGTTCTACGCTGGAGGGATTCCTTTCTCAGGCTGAGGAGGGATTGTTCTACGCTGGAGGGATTCCTTTCTCAGGCTGAGGAGGGATTGTTCTACGCTGGAGGGATTCCTTTCTCAGGCTGAGGAGGGATTGTTCTACGCTGGAGGGATTCCTTTCTCAGGCTGAGGAAGGATTGTTCTACGCTGGAGGGATTCCTTTCTCAGGCTGAGGAGGGATTGTTCTACGCTGGAGGGATTCCTTTCTCAGGCTGAGGAGGGATTGTTCTACGCTGGAGGGATTCCTTTCTCAGGCTGAGGAGGAATTGTTCTAAGCCGGAGGGATTCCTTTCTCAGGCTGAGGAGGGATTGTTCTACGCCGGAGGGATTCCTTTCTCAGGCTGAGGAGGGATTGTTCTACGCTGGAGGGATTCCTTTCTCAGGCTGAGGAGGGATTGTTCTACGCTGGAGGGATTCCTTTCTCAGGCAGAGGAGGGATTGTTCTACGCTAGAGGGATTCGTTTCTCAGGCTGAGGAGGGATTGTTCTACGCTGGAGGGATTCCTTTCTCAGACTGAGGAGGGATTGTTCTGCGCTGGAGGGATTCCTTTCTCAGACTGAGGAGGGATTGTTCTGCGCTGGAGGGATTCCTTTCTCAGGCTGAGGAGGGATTGTTCTACGCTGGAGGGATTCCTTTCTCAGACTGAGGAGGGATTGTTCTACGCTGGAGGGATTCCTTTCTCAGACTGAGGAGGGATTGTTCTGCGCTGGAGGGATTCCTTTCTCAGGCTGAGGAGGGATTGTTCTACGCTGGAGGGATTCCTTTCTCAGACTGAGGAGGGATTGTTCTACGCTGGAGGGATTCCTTTCTCAGGCTGAGGAGGAATTGTTCTACGCTGGAGGGATTCCTTTCTCAGGCTGAGGAGGGATTGTTCTACGCTGGAGGCATTCCTTTCTCAGACTGAGGAGGGATTGTTCTACGCTGGAGGGATTCCTTTCTCAGACTGAGGAGGGATTGTTCTACGCTGGAGGGATTCCTTTCTCAGGCTGAGGAGGGATTGTTCTATGCTGGAGGGATTCCTTTCTCAGGCTGAGGAGGGATTGTTCTATGCTGGAGGGATTCCTTTCTCAGGCTGAGGAGGGATTGTTCTACGCTGGAGGGTTTCCTTTCTCAGGCTGAGGAGGGATTGTTCTATGCTGGAGGGATTCCTTTCTCAGGCTGAGGAGGGATTGTTCTATGCTGGAGGGATTCCTTTCTCAGGCTGAGGAGGGATTGTTCTATGCTGGAGGGATTCCTTTCTCAGGCTGAGGAGGGATTGTTCTATGCTGGAGGGATTCCTTTCTCAGGCTGAGGAGGGATTGTTCTATGCCTGAGGGATTCCTTTCTCAGACTGAGGAGGGATTGTTCTACGCTGGAGGGATTCCTTTCTCAGGCTGAGGAGGGATTGTTCTACGCTGGAGGGATTCCTTTCTCAGGCTGAGGAGGGATTGTTCTATGCTGGAGGGATTCCTTTCTCAGACTGAGGAGGGATTGTTCTACGCTGGAGGGATTCCTTTCTCAGGCTGAGGAGGGATTGTTCAACGCTGGAGGGATTCCTTTCTCAGGCTGAGGAGGGATTGTTCTACGCTGGAGGGATTCCTTTCTCAGGCTGAGGAGGGATTGTTCTATGCCTGAGGGATTCCTTTCTCAGACTGAGGAGGGATTGTTCTACGCTGGAGGGATTCCTTTCTCAGGCTGAGGAGGGATTGTTCAACGCTGGAGGGATTCCTTTCTCAGGCTGAGGAGGGATTGTTCTATGCTGGAGGGATTCCTTTCTCAGGCTGAGGAGGGATTGTTCTATGCCTGAGGGATTCCTTTCTCAGACTGAGGAGGGATTGTTCTACGCTGGAGGGATTCCTTTCTCAGGCTGAGGAGGGATTGTTCTACGCTGCAGGGATTCCTTTCTCAGGCTGAGGAGGGATTGTACTATGCCGGAGGGATTCCTTTCTCAGACTGAGGAGGGATTGTTCTACGCTGGAGGGATTCCTTTCTCAGGCTGAGGAGGGATTGTTCTACGCTGGAGGGATTCCTTTCTCAGGCTGAGGAGGGATTGTCCTACGCTGGAGGGATTCCTTTCTCAGGCTGAGGAGATATTGTTCTATGCTGGAGGGATTCCTTTCTCAGACTGAGGAGGGATTGTTCTACGCTGGAGGGATTCCTTTCTCAGGCTGAGGAGGGATTGTTCTACGCTGGAGGGATTCCTTTCTCCGGCTGAGGAGGGATTGTTCTACGCTGGAGGGATTCCTTTCTCAGGCTGAGGAGGGATTGTTCAACGCTGGAGGGATTCCTTTCTCAGGCTGAGGAGGGATTGTTCAACGCTGGAAGGATTCCTTTCTCAGGCTGAGGAGGGATTGTTCTATGCCGGAGGGATTCCTTTCTCAGGCTGAGGAGGGATTGTTCTACGCTGGAGGGATTCCTTTCTCAGGCTGAGGAGGGATTGTTCTACGCTGGAGGAATTCCTTTCTCAGGCTGAGGAGGGATTGTTCTACGCTGGAGGGATTCCTTTCTCAGGCTGAGGAGGGATTGTTCTACGCTGGAGGGATTCCTTTCTCAGGCTGAGGAGGGATTGTTCTACGCTGGAGGAATTCCTTTCTCAGGCTGAGGAGGGATTGTTCTACGCTGGAGGGATTCCTTTCTCAGGCTGAGGAGGGATTGTTCTACGCTGGAGGGATTCCTTTCTCAGGCTGAGGAGGGATTGTTCTAGGCTGGAGGGATTCCTTTCTCAGGCTGAGGAGTGATTGTTCAACGCTGGAGGGATTCCTTTCTCAGGCTGAGGAGGGATTGTTCAACGCTGGAGGGATTCCTTTTCTCAGGCTGAGGAGGGATTATTCTACGCTGGAGGGATTCCTTTCTCAGGCTGAGGAGGGATTGTTCTATGCCGGAGGGATTCCTTTCTCAGGCTGAGGAGGGATTGTTCTACGCTGGAAGGATTCCTTTCTCAGGCTGAGGAGGGATTGTTCTATGCTGGAGGGATTCCTTTCTCAGGCTGAGGAGGGATTGTTCTACGCTGGAGGGATTCCTTTCTCAGGCTGAGGAGGGATTATTCTAGGCTGGAGGGATTCCTTTCTCAGGCTGAGGAGGGATTGTTCTACGCTGGAGGGATTCCTTTCTCAGGCTGAGGAGGGATTGTTCTAGGCTGGAGGGATTCCTTTCTCAGGCTGAGGAGGGATTGTTCTACGCTGGAGGGATTCCTTTCTCAGGCTGAGGAGGGATTGTTCTACGCTGGAGGGATTCCTTTCTCAGGCTGAGGAGGGATTGTTCTACGCTGGAGGGATTCCTTTCTCATGCTGAGGAGGGATTGTTCTACGCTGGAGGGATTCCTTTCTCATGCTGAGGAGGGATTGATCTACGCTGGAGGGATTCCTTTCTCAGGCTGAGGAGGGATTGTTCTACGCTGGAGGGATTCCTTTCTCAGGCTGAGGAGGGATTGTTCTATGCTGGAGGGATTCCTTTCTCAGGCTGAGGAGGGATTGTTCTACGCTGGAGGGATTCCTTTCTCAGGCTGAGGAGGGATTGTTCTACGCTGGAGGGATTCCTTTCTCAGGCTGAGGAGGGATTGTTCTACGCTGGAGGGATTCCTTTCTCAGGCTGAGGAGGGATTGTTCTACGCTGGAGGGATTCCTTTCTCAGGCTGAGGAGGGATTGTTCTACGCTGGAGGGATTCCTTTCTCAGGCTGAGGAGGGATTGTTCTACGCTGGAGGGATTCCTTTCTCAGACTGAGGAGGGATTGTTCTACGCTGGAGGGATTCCTTTCTCAGGCTGAGGAGGGATTGTTCTACGCTGGAGGGATTCCTTTCTCAGGCTGAGGAGGGAATGTTCAACGCTGGAGGGATTCCTTTCTCAGGCTGAGGAGGGATTATTCTACGCTGGAGGGATTCCTTTCTCAGGCTGAGGAGGGATTGTTCTATGCCGGAGGGATTCCTTTCTCAGGCTGAGGAGGGATTGTTCTACGCTGGAAGGATTCCTTTCTCAGGCTGAGGAGGGATTGTTCTACGCTGGAGGGATTCCTTTCTCAGGCTGAGGAGGGATTGTTCTACGCTGGAGGGATTCCTTTCTCAGGCTGAGGAGGGATTGTTCTACGCTGGAGGGATTCCTTTCTCAGGCTGAGGAGGGATTGTTCTACGCTGGAGGGATTCCTTTCTCAGGCTGAGGAGGGATTGTTCTACGCTGGAGGGATTCCTTTCTCAGGCTGAGGAGGGATTGTTCTACGCTGGAGGGATTCCTTTCTCAGGCTGAGGAGGGATTGTTCTACGCTGGAGGGATTCCTTTCTCAGACTGAGGAGGGATTGTTCTACGCTGGAGGGATTCCTTTCTCAGGCTGAGGAGGGATTGTTCAACGCTGGAGGGATTCCTTTCTCAGGCTTAGGAGGGATTGTTCTACGCTGGAGGGATTCCTTTCTCAGGCTGAGGAGGGATTGTTCTATGCTGGAGGGATTCCTTTCTCAGGCTGAGGAGGGATTGTTCAACGCTGGAGGGATTCCTTTCTCAGGCTGAGGAGAGATTGTTCTACGCTGGAGGGATTCCTTTCTCAGGCTGAGGAGGGATTGTTCTACGCTGGAGGGATTCCTTTCTCAGGCTGAGGAGGGATTGTTCTACGCTAGAGGGATACCTTTCTCAGGCTGAGGAGGGATTGTTCTACGCTGGAGGGATACCTTTCTCAGGCTGAGGAGGGATTGTTCTACGCTGGAGGGATTCCTTTCTCAGGCTGAGGAGGGATTGTTCTACGCTGGAGGGATTCCTTTCTCAGGCTGAGGAGGGATTGTTCTACGCTGGAGGGATTCCTTTCTCAGACTGAGGAGGGATTGTTCTACGCTGGAGGGATTCCTTTCTCAGGTTGAGGAGGGATTGTTCTACGCTGGAGGGATTCCTTTCTCAGGCTGAGGAGGGATTGTTCTACGCTGAAGGGATTCCTTTCTCAGGCTGAGGAGGGATTGTTCTATGCTGGAGGGATTCCTTTCTCAGGCTGAGGAGGGATTGTTCTATGCCTGAGGGATTCCTTTCTCAGACTGAGGAGGGATTGTTCTACGCTGGAGGGATTCCTTTCTCAGGCTGAGGAGGGATTGTTCTACGCTGGAGGGATTCCTTTCTCAGGCTGAGGAGGGATTGTTCTACGCTGGAGGGATTCCTTTCTCAGGCTGAGGAGGGATTGTTCTACGCTGGAGGGATTCCTTTCTCAGGCTGAGGAGGGATTGTTCTACGCTGAAGGGATTCCTTTCTCAGGCTGAGGAAGGATTGTTCTATGCTGGAGGGATTCCTTTCTCAGGCTGAGGAGGGATTGTTCTATGCCTGAGGGATTCCTTTCTCAGACTGAGGAGGGATTGTTCTACGCTGGAGGGATTCCTTTCTCAGGCTGAGGAGGGATTGTTCTACGCTGGAGGGATTCCTTTCTCAGGCTGAGGAGGGATTGTTCTACGCTGGAGGGATTCCTTTCTCAGGCTGAGGAGGGATTGTTCTACGCTGGAGGGATTCCTTTCTCAGGCTGAGGAGGGATTGTTCTGCGCTGGAGGGATTCCTTTCTCAGGCTGAGGAGGGATTGTTCTACGCTGGAGGGATTCCTTTCTCAGACTGAGGAGGGATTGTTCTACGCTGGAGGGATTCCTTTCTCAGGCTGAGGAGGAATTGTTCTACGCTGGAGGGATTCCTTTCTCAGGCTGAGGAGGGATTGTTCTACGCTGGAGGCATTCCTTTCTCAGACTGAGGAGGGATTGTTCTACGCTGGAGGGATTCCTTTCTCAGACTGAGGAGGGATTGTTCTACGCTGGAGGGATTCCTTTCTCAGGCTGAGGAGGGATTGTTCTATGCTGGAGGGATTCCTTTCTCAGGCTGAGGAGGGATTGTTCTATGCTGGAGGGATTCCTTTCTCAGGCTGAGGAGGGATTGTTCTACGCTGGAGGGTTTCCTTTCTCAGGCTGAGGAGGGATTGTTCTATGCTGGAGGGATTCCTTTCTCAGGCTGAGGAGGGATTGTTCTATGCTGGAGGGATTCCTTTCTCAGGCTGAGGAGGGATTGTTCTATGCTGGAGGGATTCCTTTCTCAGGCTGAGGAGGGATTGTTCTATGCTGGAGGGATTCCTTTCTCAGGCTGAGGAGGGATTGTTCTATGCCTGAGGGATTCCTTTCTCAGACTGAGGAGGGATTGTTCTACGCTGGAGGGATTCCTTTCTCAGGCTGAGGAGGGATTGTTCTACGCTGGAGGGATTCCTTTCTCAGGCTGAGGAGGGATTGTTCTATGCTGGAGGGATTCCTTTCTCAGACTGAGGAGGGATTGTTCTACGCTGGAGGGATTCCTTTCTCAGGCTGAGGAGGGATTGTTCAACGCTGGAGGGATTCCTTTCTCAGGCTGAGGAGGGATTGTTCTACGCTGGAGGGATTCCTTTCTCAGGCTGAGGAGGGATTGTTCTATGCCTGAGGGATTCCTTTCTCAGACTGAGGAGGGATTGTTCTACGCTGGAGGGATTCCTTTCTCAGGCTGAGGAGGGATTGTTCAACGCTGGAGGGATTCCTTTCTCAGGCTGAGGAGGGATTGTTCTATGCTGGAGGGATTCCTTTCTCAGGCTGAGGATTGATTGTTCTATGCCTGAGGGATTCCTTTCTCAGACTGAGGAGGGATTGTTCTACGCTGGAGGGATTCCTTTCTCAGGCTGAGGAGGGATTGTTCTACGCTGCAGGGATTCCTTTCTCAGGCTGAGGAGGGATTGTACTATGCCGGAGGGATTCCTTTCTCAGACTGAGGAGGGATTGTTCTACGCTGGAGGGATTCCTTTCTCAGGCTGAGGAGGGATTGTTCTACGCTGGAGGGATTCCTTTCTCAGGCTGAGGAGGGATTGTCCTACGCTGGAGGGATTCCTTTCTCAGGCTGAGGAGATATTGTTCTATGCTGGAGGGATTCCTTTCTCAGACTGAGGAGGGATTGTTCTACGCTGGAGGGATTCCTTTCTCAGGCTGAGGAGGGATTGTTCTACGCTGGAGGGATTCCTTTCTCCGGCTGAGGAGGGATTGTTCTACGCTGGAGGGATTCCTTTCTCAGGCTGAGGAGGGATTGTTCAACGCTGGAGGGATTCCTTTCTCAGGCTGAGGAGGGATTGTTCAACGCTGGAAGGATTCCTTTCTCAGGCTGAGGAGGGATTGTTCTATGCCGGAGGGATTCCTTTCTCAGGCTGAGGAGGGATTGTTCTACGCTGGAGGGATTCCTTTCTCAGGCTGAGGAGGGATTGTTCTACGCTGGAGGAATTCCTTTCTCAGGCTGAGGAGGGATTGTTCTACGCTGGAGGGATTCCTTTCTCAGGCTGAGGAGGGATTGTTCTACGCTGGAGGGATTCCTTTCTCAGGCTGAGGAGGGATTGTTCTACGCTGGAGGAATTCCTTTCTCAGGCTGAGGAGGGATTGTTCTACGCTGGAGGGATTCCTTTCTCAGGCTGAGGAGGGATTGTTCTACGCTGGAGGGATTCCTTTCTCAGGCTGAGGAGGGATTGTTCTAGGCTGGAGGGATTCCTTTCTCAGGCTGAGGAGTGATTGTTCAACGCTGGAGGGATTCCTTTCTCAGGCTGAGGAGGGATTGTTCAACGCTGGAGGGATTCCTTTTCTCAGGCTGAGGAGGGATTATTCTACGCTGGAGGGATTCCTTTCTCAGGCTGAGGAGGGATTGTTCTATGCCGGAGGGATTCCTTTCTCAGGCTGAGGAGGGATTGTTCTACGCTGGAAGGATTCCTTTCTCAGGCTGAGGAGGGATTGTTCTATGCTGGAGGGATTCCTTTCTCAGGCTGAGGAGGGATTGTTCTATGCTGGAGGGATTCCTTTCTCAGGCTGAGGAGGGATTGTTCTATGCCTGAGGGATTCCTTTCTCAGACTGAGGAGGGATTGTTCTACGCTGGAGGGATTCCTTTCTCAGGCTGAGGAGGGATTGTTCTACGCTGGAGGGATTCCTTTCTCAGGCTGAGGAGGGATTGTTCTATGCTGGAGGGATTCCTTTCTCAGACTGAGGAGGGATTGTTCTACGCTGGAGGGATTCCTTTCTCAGGCTGAGGAGGGATTGTTCAACGCTGGAGGGATTCCTTTCTCAGGCTGAGGAGGGATTGTTCTACGCTGGAGGGATTCCTTTCTCAGGCTGAGGAGGGATTGTTCTATGCCTGAGGGATTCCTTTCTCAGACTGAGGAGGGATTGTTCTACGCTGGAGGGATTCCTTTCTCAGGCTGAGGAGGGATTGTTCAACGCTGGAGGGATTCCTTTCTCAGGCTGAGGAGGGATTGTTCTATGCTGGAGGGATTCCTTTCTCAGGCTGAGGATTGATTGTTCTATGCCTGAGGGATTCCTTTCTCAGACTGAGGAGGGATTGTTCTACGCTGGAGGGATTCCTTTCTCAGGCTGAGGAGGGATTGTTCTACGCTGCAGGGATTCCTTTCTCAGGCTGAGGAGGGATTGTACTATGCCGGAGGGATTCCTTTCTCAGACTGAGGAGGGATTGTTCTACGCTGGAGGGATTCCTTTCTCAGGCTGAGGAGGGATTGTTCTACGCTGGAGGGATTCCTTTCTCAGGCTGAGGAGGGATTGTCCTACGCTGGAGGGATTCCTTTCTCAGGCTGAGGAGATATTGTTCTATGCTGGAGGGATTCCTTTCTCAGACTGAGGAGGGATTGTTCTACGCTGGAGGGATTCCTTTCTCAGGCTGAGGAGGGATTGTTCTACGCTGGAGGGATTCCTTTCTCCGGCTGAGGAGGGATTGTTCTACGCTGGAGGGATTCCTTTCTCAGGCTGAGGAGGGATTGTTCAACGCTGGAGGGATTCCTTTCTCAGGCTGAGGAGGGATTGTTCAACGCTGGAAGGATTCCTTTCTCAGGCTGAGGAGGGATTGTTCTATGCCGGAGGGATTCCTTTCTCAGGCTGAGGAGGGATTGTTCTACGCTGGAGGGATTCCTTTCTCAGGCTGAGGAGGGATTGTTCTACGCTGGAGGAATTCCTTTCTCAGGCTGAGGAGGGATTGTTCTACGCTGGAGGGATTCCTTTCTCAGGCTGAGGAGGGATTGTTCTACGCTGGAGGGATTCCTTTCTCAGGCTGAGGAGGGATTGTTCTACGCTGGAGGAATTCCTTTCTCAGGCTGAGGAGGGATTGTTCTACGCTGGAGGGATTCCTTTCTCAGGCTGAGGAGGGATTGTTCTACGCTGGAGGGATTCCTTTCTCAGGCTGAGGAGGGATTGTTCTAGGCTGGAGGGATTCCTTTCTCAGGCTGAGGAGTGATTGTTCAACGCTGGAGGGATTCCTTTCTCAGGCTGAGGAGGGATTGTTCAACGCTGGAGGGATTCCTTTTCTCAGGCTGAGGAGGGATTATTCTACGCTGGAGGGATTCCTTTCTCAGGCTGAGGAGGGATTGTTCTATGCCGGAGGGATTCCTTTCTCAGGCTGAGGAGGGATTGTTCTACGCTGGAAGGATTCCTTTCTCAGGCTGAGGAGGGATTGTTCTATGCTGGAGGGATTCCTTTCTCAGGCTGAGGAGGGATTGTTCTACGCTGGAGGGATTCCTTTCTCAGGCTGAGGAGGGATTATTCTAGGCTGGAGGGATTCCTTTCTCAGGCTGAGGAGGGATTGTTCTACGCTGGAGGGATTCCTTTCTCAGGCTGAGGAGGGATTGTTCTAGGCTGGAGGGATTCCTTTCTCAGGCTGAGGAGGGATTGTTCTACGCTGGAGGGATTCCTTTCTCAGGCTGAGGAGGGATTGTTCTACGCTGGAGGGATTCCTTTCTCAGGCTGAGGAGGGATTGTTCTACGCTGGAGGGATTCCTTTCTCATGCTGAGGAGGGATTGTTCTACGCTGGAGGGATTCCTTTCTCATGCTGAGGAGGGATTGATCTACGCTGGAGGGATTCCTTTCTCAGGCTGAGGAGGGATTGTTCTACGCTGGAGGGATTCCTTTCTCAGGCTGAGGAGGGATTGTTCTATGCTGGAGGGATTCCTTTCTCAGGCTGAGGAGGGATTGTTCTACGCTGGAGGGATTCCTTTCTCAGGCTGAGGAGGGATTGTTCTACGCTGGAGGGATTCCTTTCTCAGGCTGAGGAGGGATTGTTCTACGCTGGAGGGATTCCTTTCTCAGGCTGAGGAGGGATTGTTCTACGCTGGAGGGATTCCTTTCTCAGGCTGAGGAGGGATTGTTCTACGCTGGAGGGATTCCTTTCTCAGGCTGAGGAGGGATTGTTCTACGCTGGAGGGATTCCTTTCTCAGACTGAGGAGGGATTGTTCTACGCTGGAGGGATTCCTTTCTCAGGCTGAGGAGGGATTGTTCTACGCTGGAGGGATTCCTTTCTCAGGCTGAGGAGGGAATGTTCAACGCTGGAGGGATTCCTTTCTCAGGCTGAGGAGGGATTATTCTACGCTGGAGGGATTCCTTTCTCAGGCTGAGGAGGGATTGTTCTATGCCGGAGGGATTCCTTTCTCAGGCTGAGGAGGGATTGTTCTACGCTGGAAGGATTCCTTTCTCAGGCTGAGGAGGGATTGTTCTACGCTGGAGGGATTCCTTTCTCAGGCTGAGGAGGGATTGTTCTACGCTGGAGGGATTCCTTTCTCAGGCTGAGGAGGGATTGTTCTACGCTGGAGGGATTCCTTTCTCAGGCTGAGGAGGGATTGTTCTACGCTGGAGGGATTCCTTTCTCAGGCTGAGGAGGGATTGTTCTACGCTGGAGGGATTCCTTTCTCAGGCTGAGGAGGGATTGTTCTACGCTGGAGGGATTCCTTTCTCAGGCTGAGGAGGGATTGTTCTACGCTGGAGGGATTCCTTTCTCAGACTGAGGAGGGATTGTTCTACGCTGGAGGGATTCCTTTCTCAGGCTGAGGAGGGATTGTTCAACGCTGGAGGGATTCCTTTCTCAGGCTTAGGAGGGATTGTTCTACGCTGGAGGGATTCCTTTCTCAGGCTGAGGAGGGATTGTTCTATGCTGGAGGGATTCCTTTCTCAGGCTGAGGAGGGATTGTTCAACGCTGGAGGGATTCCTTTCTCAGGCTGAGGAGAGATTGTTCTACGCTGGAGGGATTCCTTTCTCAGGCTGAGGAGGGATTGTTCTACGCTGGAGGGATTCCTTTCTCAGGCTGAGGAGGGATTGTTCTACGCTAGAGGGATACCTTTCTCAGGCTGAGGAGGGATTGTTCTACGCTGGAGGGATACCTTTCTCAGGCTGAGGAGGGATTGTTCTACGCTGGAGGGATTCCTTTCTCAGGCTGAGGAGGGATTGTTCTACGCTGGAGGGATTCCTTTCTCAGGCTGAGGAGGGATTGTTCTACGCTGGAGGGATTCCTTTCTCAGACTGAGGAGGGATTGTTCTACGCTGGAGGGATTCCTTTCTCAGGTTGAGGAGGGATTGTTCTACGCTGGAGGGATTCCTTTCTCAGGCTGAGGAGGGATTGTTCTACGCTGAAGGGATTCCTTTCTCAGGCTGAGGAGGGATTGTTCTATGCTGGAGGGATTCCTTTCTCAGGCTGAGGAGGGATTGTTCTATGCCTGAGGGATTCCTTTCTCAGACTGAGGAGGGATTGTTCTACGCTGGAGGGATTCCTTTCTCAGGCTGAGGAGGGATTGTTCTACGCTGGAGGGATTCCTTTCTCAGGCTGAGGAGGGATTGTTCTACGCTGGAGGGATTCCTTTCTCAGGCTGAGGAGGGATTGTTCTACGCTGGAGGGATTCCTTTCTCAGGCTGAGGAGGGATTGTTCTACGCTGAAGGGATTCCTTTCTCAGGCTGAGGAAGGATTGTTCTATGCTGGAGGGATTCCTTTCTCAGGCTGAGGAGGGATTGTTCTATGCCTGAGGGATTCCTTTCTCAGACTGAGGAGGGATTGTTCTACGCTGGAGGGATTCCTTTCTCAGGCTGAGGAGGGATTGTTCTACGCTGGAGGGATTCCTTTCTCAGGCTGAGGAGGGATTGTTCTACGCTGGAGGGATTCCTTTCTCAGGCTGAGGAGGGATTGTTCTACGCTGGAGGGATTCCTTTCTCAGGCTGAGGAGGGATTGTTCTACGCTGGAGGGATTCCTTTCTCAGGCTGAGGAGGGATTGTTCTACGCTGGAGGGATTCCTTTCTCAGGCTGAGGAGGGATTGTTCTACGCTGGAGGGATTCCTTTCTCAGGCTGAGGAGGGATTGTTCTACGCCGGAGGGATTCCTTTCTCAGGCTGAGGAGGGATTGTTCAACGCCGGAGGGATTCCTTTCTCAGGCTGAGGAGGGATTGTTCTACGCTGGAGGCATTCCTTTCTCAGGCTGAGGAGGGATTGTTCTACGCTGGAGGGATTCCTTTCTCAGACTGAGGAGGGATTGTTCTACGCTGGAGGGATTGCTTTCTCAGGCTGAGGAGGGATTGTTCTACGCTGGAGGGATTCCTTTCTCAGGCTGAGGAGGGATTGTTCAACGCTGGAGGGATTCCTTTCTCAGGCTGAGGAGGGATTGTTCTACGCTGGAGGGATTCCTTTCTCAGGCTGAGGCGGGATTGTTCTACGCTGGAGGGATTCCTTTCTCAGGCTGAGGAGGGATTGTTCTATGCCGGAGGGATTCCTTTCTCAGGCCGAGGAGGGATTGTTCTACGCTGGAGGAATTCCTTTCTCAGGCTGAGGAGGGATTGTTCTACGCTGGAGTGATTCCTTTCTCAGACTGAGGAGGGATTGTTCTACGCTGGAGGGATTCCTTTCTCAGACTGAGGAGGGATTGTTCTACGCTGGAGGGATTCCTTTCTCAGGCTGAGGAGGGATTGTTCTACGCTGGAGGAATTCCTTTTTCAGGCTGAGGAGGGATTGTTCTACGCTGGAGGGATTCCTTTCTCAGGCTGAGGAGGGATTGTTCTACGCTGGAGGGATTCCTTTCTCAGGCTGAGGAGGGATTGTTCTACGCTGGAGGGATTCGTTTCTCAGGCAGAGGAGGGATTGTTCTACGCTGGAGGGATTCGTTTCTCAGGCTGAGGAGGGATTGTTCTGCGCTGGAGGGATTCCTTTCTCAGGCTGAGGAGGGATTGTTCTACGCTGGAGGGATTCCTTTCTCAGACTGAGGAGGGATTGTTCTACGCTGGAG
This sequence comes from Ascaphus truei, assembly GCF_040206685.1. NCBI lineage: Eukaryota > Metazoa > Chordata > Amphibia > Anura > Ascaphidae > Ascaphus > Ascaphus truei. The sequence goes on from NW_027456895.1 coordinate 100,344, forward strand.
GGATTCCTTTCTCAGGCTGAGGAGGGATTGTTCTACGCTGGAGGGATTCCTTTCTCAGGCTGAGGAGGGATTGTTCTACGCTGGAGGCATTCCTTTCTCAGGCTGAGGAGGGATTGTTCTACGCTGGAGGGATTCCTTTCTCAGGCTGAGGAGGGATTGTTCTACGTTGGAGAGATTCCTTTCTCAGGCTGAGGAGGGATTGTTCTACGCTGGAGGGATTCCTTTCTCAGGCTGAGGAGGGATTGTTCTACGCTGGAGGGATTCCTTTCTCAGGCTGAGGAGGGATTGTTCTACGCTGGAGGGATTCCTTTCTCAGGCTGAGGAGGGATTGTTCTACGCTGGAGGGATTCCTTTCTCAGGCTGAGGAGGGATTGTTCTACGCTGGAGGGATTCCTTTCTCAGGCTGAGGAGGGATTGTTCTACGCTGGAGGGATTCCTTTCTCAGGCTGAGGAGGGATTGTTCTACGCTGGAGGGATTCCTTTCTCAGGCTGGAGGGATTGTTCTACGCTGGAGGGATTCCTTTCTCAGGCTGAGGAGGGATTGTTCTACGCTGGAGGGATTCCTTTCTCAGGCTGAGGAGGGATTGTTCTACGCTGGAGGGATTCCTTTCTCAGGCTGAGGAGGGATTGTTCTACGCTGGAGGGATTCCTTTCTCAGGCTGAGGAGGGATTGTTCTACGCTGGAGGGATTCCTTTCTCAGGCTGAGGAGGGATTGTTCTACGCTGGAGGGATTCCTTTCTCAGGCTGAGGAAGGATTGTTCTACGCTGGAGGGATTCCTTTCTCAGGCTGAGGAAGGATTGTTCTACGCTGGAGGGATTCCTTTCTCAGGCTGAGGAGGGATTGTTCTACGCTGGAGGGATTCCTTTCTCAGGCTGAGGAGGAATTGTTCTACGCCGGAGGGATTCCTTTCTCAGGCTGAGGAGGGATTGTTCTATGCCGGAGGGATTCCTTTCTCAGGCTGAGGAGGGATTGTTCTACGCCGGAGGGATTCCTTTCTCAGGCTGAGGAGGGATTGTTCTACGCCGGAGGGATTCCTTTCTCAGGCTGAGGAGGGATTGTTCTACGCCGGAGGGATTCCTTTCTCAGGCTGAGGAGGGATTGTTCTACGCCGGAGGGATTCCTTTCTCAGGCTGAGGAGGGATTGTTCTACGCTGGAGGGATTCCTTTCTCAGGCTGAGGAGGGATTGTTCTACGCTGGAGGGATTCCTTTCTCAGGCAGAGGAGGGATTGTTCTACGCTAGAGGGATTCGTTTCTCAGGCTGAGGAGGGATTGTTCTGCGCTGGAGGGATTCCTTTCTCAGGCTGAGGAGGGATTGTTCTACGCTGGAGGGATTCCTTTCTCAGACTGAGGAGGGATTGTTCTACGCTGGAGGGATTCCTTTCTCAGGCTGAGGAGGAATTGTTCTACGCTGGAGGGATTCCTTTCTCAGGCTGAGGAGGAATTGTTCTACGCTGGAGGGATTCCTTTCTCAGGCTGAGGAGGGATTGTTCTACGCTGGAGGGATTCCTTTCTCAGACTGAGGAGGGATTGTTCTACGCTGGAGGGATTCCTTTCTCAGACTGAGGAGGGATTGTTCTACGCTGGAGGGATTCCTTTCTCAGACTGAGGAGGGATTGTTCTACGCTGGAGGGATTCCTTTCTCAGGCTGAGGAGGGATTGTTCTATGCTGGAGGGATTCCTTTCTCAGGCTGAGGAGGGATTGTTCTATGCTGGAGGGATTCCTTTCTCAGGCTGAGGAGGGATTGTTCTACGCTGGAGGGATTCCTTTCTCAGACTGAGGAGGGATTGTTCTATGCTGGAGGGATTCCTTTCTCAGGCTGAGGAGGGATTGTTCTATGTTGGAGGGATTCCTTTCTCAGGCTGAGGAGGGATTGTTCTATGCTGGAGGGATTCCTTTCTCAGGCTGAGGAGGGATTGTTCTACGCTGGAGGGATTCCTTTCTCAGGCTGAGGAGGGATTGTTCTATGCTGGAGGGATTCCTTTCTCAGGCTGAGGAGGGATTGTTCTATGCCTGAGGGATTCCTTTCTCAGACTGAGGAGGGATTGTTCTACGCTGGAGGGATTCCTTTCTCAGGCTGAGGAGGGATTGTTCTACGCTGGAGGGATTCCTTTCTCAGGCTGAGGAGGGATTGTTCTATGCCGGAGGGATTCCTTTCTCAGACTGAGGAGGGATTATTCTACGCTGGAGGGATTCCTTTCTCAGGCTGAGGAGGGATTGTTCAACGCTGGAGCTATTCCTTTCTCAGGCTGAGGAGGGATTGTTCTATGCTGGAGGGATTCCTTTCTCAGGCTGAGGAGGGATTGTTCTATGCTGGAGGGATTCCTTTCTCAGGCTGAGGAGGGATTGTTCTATGCCTGAGGGATTCCTTTCTCAGACTGAGGAGGGATTGTTCTACGCTGGAGGGATTCCTTTCTCAGGCTGAGGAGGGATTGTTCTACGCTGGAGGGATTCCTTTCTCAGGCTGAGGAGGGATTGTTCTATGCCGGAGGGATTCCTTTCTCAGACTGAGGAGGGATTGTTCTACGCTGGAGGGATTCCTTTCTCAGGCTGAGGAGGGATTGTTCTACGCTGGAGGGATTCCTTTCTCAGGCTGAGGAGGGATTGTCCTACGCTGGAGGGATTCCTTTCTCAGGCTGAGGAGGGATTGTTCTATGCTGGAGGGATTCCTTTCTCAGGCTGAGGAGGGATTGTTCTACGCTGGAGGGATTCCTTTCTCAGGCTGAGGAGGGATTATTCTACGCTGGAGGGATTCCTTTCTCAGGCTGAGGAGGGATTGTTCAACGCTGGAGGGATTCCTTTCTCAGGCTGAGGAGGGATTGTTCAACGCTGGAGGGATTCCTTTCTCAGGCTGAGGAGGGATTGTTCTATGCCGGAGGGATTCCTTTCTCAGGCTGAGGAGGGATTGTTCTACGCTGGAGGGATTCCTTTCTCAGGCTGAGGAGGGATTGTTCTACGCTGGAGGAATTCCTTTCTCAGGCTGAGGAGGGATTGTTCTACGCTGGAGGGATTCCTTTCTCAGGCTGAGGAGGGATTGTTCTACGCTGGAGGGATTCCTTTCTCAGGCTGAGGAGGGATTGTTCTACGCTGGAGGAATTCCTTTCTCAGGCTGAGGAGGGATTGTTCTACGCTGGAGGGATTCCTTTCTCAGGCTGAGGAGGGATTGTTCTACGCTGGAGGGATTCCTTTCTCAGGCTGAGGAGGGATTGTTCTACGCTGGAGGGATTCCTTTCTCAGGCTGAGGAGGGATTGTTCTACGCTGGAGGGATTCCTTTCTCAGGCTGAGGAGGGATTGTTCTACGCTGGAGGGATTCCTTTCTCAGGCTGAGGAGGGATTGTTCTAGGCTGGAGGGATTCCTTTCTCAGGCTGAGGAGGGATTGTTCAACGCTGGAGGGATTCCTTTCTCAGGCTGAGGAGGGATTATTCTACGCTGGAGGGATTCCTTTCTCAGGCTGAGGAGGGATTGTTCTACGCCGGAGGGATTCCTTTCTCAGGCTGAGGAGGGATTTTTCTACGCTGGAAGGATTCCTTTCTCAGGCTGAGGAGGGATTGTTCTACGCTGGAGGGATTCCTTTCTCAGGCTGAGGAGGGATTGTTCTATGCTGGAGGGATTCCTTTCTCAGGCTGAGGAGGGATTGTTCTACGCTGGAGGGATTCCTTTATCAGGCTGAGTAGGGATTGTTCTACGCTGGAGGGATTCCTTTCTCAGGCTGAGGAGGGATTGTTCTACGCTGGAGGGATTCTTTTCTCAGGCTGAGGAGGGATTGTTCTACGCTGGAGGGATTCCTTTCTCAGGCTGAGGAGGGATTGTTCTATGCTGGAGGGATTCCTTTCTCAGGCTGAGGAGGGATTGTTCTACGCTGGAGGGATTCCTTTCTCAGGTTGAGGAGGGATTGTTCTATGCTGGAGGGATTCCTTTCTCAGGTTGAGGAGGGATTGTTCTACGCTGGAGGGATTCCTTTCTCAGGCTGAGGAGGGATTGTTCTATGCTGGAGGGATTCCTTTCTCAGGCTGAGGAGGGATTGTTCTACGCTGGAGGGATTCCTTTCTCAGGCTGAGGAGGGATTGTTCTACGCTGGAGGGATTCCTTTCTCAGGCTGAGGAGGGATTGTTCTACGCTGGAGCGATTCCTTTCTCAGGCTGAGGAGGGATTGTTCTACGCTGGAGGGATTCCTTTCTCAGGCTGAGGAGGGATTGTTCAACGCTGGAGGGATTCCTTTCTCAGGCTGAGGAGGGATTGTTCAACGCTGGAGGGATTCCTTTCTCAGGCTGAGGAGGGATTGTTCAACGCTGGAGGGATTCCTTTCTCAGGCTGAGGAGGGATTGTTCTACGCTGGAGGGATTCCTTTCTCAGGCTGAGGAGGGATTGTTCTATGCCGGAGGGATTCCTTTCTCAGGCTGAGGAGGGATTGTTCTACGCTGGAAGGATTCCTTTCTCAGGCTGAGGAGGGATTGTTCTATGCTGGAGGGATTCCTTTCTCAGGCTGAGGAGGGATTGTTCTACGCTGAAGGGATTCCTTTCTCAGGCTGAGGAGGGATTGTTCTATGCTGGAGGGATTCCTTTCTCAGGCTGAGGAGGGATTGTTCTATGCCTGAGGGATTCCTTTCTCAGACTGAGGAGGGATTGTTCTACGCTGGAGGGATTCCTTTCTCAGGCTGAGGAGGGATTGTTCTACGCTGGAGGGATTCCTTTCTCAGGCTGAGGAGGGATTGTTCAACGCTGGAGGGATTCCTTTCTCAGGCTGAGGAGGGATTGTTCAACGCTGGAGGGATTCCTTTCTCAGGCTGAGGAGGGATTGTTCTATGCCGGAGGGATTCCTTTCTCAGGCTGAGGAGGGATTGTTCTACGCTGGAGGGATTCCTTTCTCAGGCTGAGGAGGGATTGTTCTACGCTGGAGGAATTCCTTTCTCAGGCTGAGGAGGGATTGTTCTACGCTGGAGGGATTCCTTTCTCAGGCTGAGGAGGGATTGTTCTACGCTGGAGGGATTCCTTTCTCAGGCTGAGGAGGGATTGTTCTACGCTGGAGGAATTCCTTTCTCAGGCTGAGGAGGGATTGTTCTACGCTGGAGGGATTCCTTTCTCAGGCTGAGGAGGGATTGTTCTACGCTGGAGGGATTCCTTTCTCAGGCTGAGGAGGGATTGTTCTACGCTGGAGGGATTCCTTTCTCAGGCTGAGGAGGGATTGTTCTACGCTGGAGGGATTCCTTTCTCAGGCTGAGGAGGGATTGTTCTACGCTGGAGGGATTCCTTTCTCAGGCTGAGGAGGGATTGTTCTAGGCTGGAGGGATTCCTTTCTCAGGCTGAGGAGGGATTGTTCAACGCTGGAGGGATTCCTTTCTCAGGCTGAGGAGGGATTATTCTACGCTGGAGGGATTCCTTTCTCAGGCTGAGGAGGGATTGTTCTACGCCGGAGGGATTCCTTTCTCAGGCTGAGGAGGGATTTTTCTACGCTGGAAGGATTCCTTTCTCAGGCTGAGGAGGGATTGTTCTACGCTGGAGGGATTCCTTTCTCAGGCTGAGGAGGGATTGTTCTATGCTGGAGGGATTCCTTTCTCAGGCTGAGGAGGGATTGTTCTACGCTGGAGGGATTCCTTTATCAGGCTGAGTAGGGATTGTTCTACGCTGGAGGGATTCCTTTCTCAGGCTGAGGAGGGATTGTTCTACGCTGGAGGGATTCCTTTCTCAGGCTGAGGAGGGATTGTTCTACGCTGGAGGGATTCCTTTCTCAGGCTGAGGAGGGATTGTTCTATGCTGGAGGGATTCCTTTCTCAGGCTGAGGAGGGATTGTTCTACGCTGGAGGGATTCCTTTCTCAGGTTGAGGAGGGATTGTTCTATGCTGGAGGGATTCCTTTCTCAGGTTGAGGAGGGATTGTTCTACGCTGGAGGGATTCCTTTCTCAGGCTGAGGAGGGATTGTTCTATGCTGGAGGGATTCCTTTCTCAGGCTGAGGAGGGATTGTTCTACGCTGGAGGGATTCCTTTCTCAGGCTGAGGAGGGATTGTTCTACGCTGGAGGGATTCCTTTCTCAGGCTGAGGAGGGATTGTTCTACGCTGGAGCGATTCCTTTCTCAGGCTGAGGAGGGATTGTTCTACGCTGGAGGGATTCCTTTCTCAGGCTGAGGAGGGATTGTTCAACGCTGGAGGGATTCCTTTCTCAGGCTGAGGAGGGATTGTTCAACGCTGGAGGGATTCCTTTCTCAGGCTGAGGAGGGATTGTTCAACGCTGGAGGGATTCCTTTCTCAGGCTGAGGAGGGATTGTTCTACGCTGGAGGGATTCCTTTCTCAGGCTGAGGAGGGATTGTTCTATGCCGGAGGGATTCCTTTCTCAGGCTGAGGAGGGATTGTTCTACGCTGGAAGGATTCCTTTCTCAGGCTGAGGAGGGATTGTTCTATGCTGGAGGGATTCCTTTCTCAGGCTGAGGAGGGATTGTTCTACGCTGAAGGGATTCCTTTCTCAGGCTGAGGAGGGATTGTTCTATGCTGGAGGGATTCCTTTCTCAGGCTGAGGAGGGATTGTTCTATGCCTGAGGGATTCCTTTCTCAGACTGAGGAGGGATTGTTCTACGCTGGAGGGATTCCTTTCTCAGGCTGAGGAGGGATTGTTCTACGCTGGAGGGATTCCTTTCTCAGGCTGAGGAGGGATTGTTCTACGCTGGAGGGATTCCTTTCTCAGGCTGAGGAGGGATTGTTCTACGCTGGAGGGATTCCTTTCTCAGGCTGAGGAGGGATTGTTCTACGCTGGAGGGATTCCTTTCTCAGGCTGAGGAGGGATTGTTCTACGCTGGAGGGATTCCTTTCTCAGGCTGAGGAGGGATTGTTCTACGCTGGAGGGATTCCTTTCTCAGGCTGAGGAGGGATTGTTCTACGCTGGAGGGATTCCTTTCTCAGGCTGAGGAGGGATTGTTCTACGCCGGAGGGATTCCTTTCTCAGGCTGAGGAGGGATTGTTCAACGCTGGAGGGATTCCTTTCTCAGGCTGAGGAGGGATTGTTCTACGCTGGAGGGATTCCTTTCTCAGGCTGAGGAGGGATTGTTCTATGCCGGAGGGATTCCTTTCTCAGGCTGAGGAGGGATTGTTCTATGCCTGAGGGATTCCTTTCTCAGACTGAGGAGGGATTGTCCTACGCTGGAGAGATTCCTTTCTCAGGCTGAGGAGGGATTGTTCTACGCTGGAGGGATTCCTTTCTCAGGCTGAGGAGGGATTGTTCTACGCTGGAGGCATTCCTTTCTCAGGCTGAGGAGGGATTGTTCTACGCTGGAGGGATTCCTTTCTCAGGCTGAGGAGGGATTGTTCTACGCTGGAGGGATTCCTTTCTCAGGCTGAGGAGGGATTGTTCAACGCTGGAGGGATTCCTTTCTCAGGCTGAGGAGGGATTGTTCTACGCTGGAGGGATTCCTCTCTCAGGCTGAGGCGGGATTGTTCTACGCTGGAGGGATTCCTTTCTCAGGCTGAGGAGGGATTGTTCTACGCTGGAGGGATTCCTTTCTCAGACTGAGGAGGGATTGTTCTACGCTGGAGGGTTTCCTTTCTCAGGCTGAGGAGGGATTGTTCTATGCTGGAGGGATTCCTTTCTCAGGCTGAGGAGGGATTGTTCTATGCTGGAGGGATTCCTTTCTCAGGCTGAGGAGGGATTGTTCTACGCTGGAGGGATTCCTTTCTCAGACTGAGGAGGGATTGTTCTATGCTGGAGGGATTCCTTTCTCAGGCTGAGGAGGGATTGTTCTATGTTGGAGGGATTCCTTTCTCAGGCTGAGGAGGGATTGTTCTATGCTGGAGGGATTCCTTTCTCAGGCTGAGGAGGGATTGTTCTACGCTGGAGGGATTCCTTTCTCAGGCTGAGGAGGGATTGTTCTATGCTGGAGGGATTCCTTTCTCAGGCTGAGGAGGGATTGTTCTATGCCTGAGGGATTCCTTTCTCAGACTGAGGAGGGATTGTTCTACGCTGGAGGGATTCCTTTCTCAGGCTGAGGAGGGATTGTTCTACGCTGGAGGGATTCCTTTCTCAGGCTGAGGAGGGATTGTTCTATGCCGGAGGGATTCCTTTCTCAGACTGAGGAGGGATTGTTCTACGCTGGAGGGATTCCTTTCTCAGGCTGAGGAGGGATTGTTCAACGCTGGAGGGATTCCTTTCTCAGGCTGAGGAGGGATTGTTCAACGCTGGAGGGATTCCTTTCTCAGGCTGAGGAGGGATTGTTCTACGCTGGAGGGATTGCTTTCTCAGGCTGAGGAGGGATTGTTCTACGCTGGAGGGATTGCTTTCTCAGGCTGAGGAGGGATTGTTCTACGCTGGAGGGATTCCTTTCTCAGGCTGAGGAGGGATTGTTCTATGCCGGAGGGATTCCTTTCTCAGGCTGAGGAGGGATTGTTCTACGCTGGAGGGATTCCTTTCTCAGGCTGAGGAGGGATTGTTCTATGCCGGAGGGATTCCTTTCTCAGGCTGAGGAGGGATTGTTCTATGCTGGAGGGATTCCTTTCTCAGGCTGAGGAGGGATTGTTCTATGCCTGAGGGATTCCTTTCTCAGACTGAGGAGGGATTGTTCTACGCTGGAGGGATTCCTTTCTCAGGCTGAGGAGGGATTGTTCTACGCTGGAGGGATTCCTTTCTCAGGCTGAGGAGGGATTGTTCTATGCCGGAGGGATTCCTTTCTCAGACTGAGGAGGGATTGTTCTACGCTGGAGGGATTCCTTTCTCAGGCTGAGGAGGGATTGTTCTACGCTGGAGGGATTCCTTTCTCAGGCTGAGGAGGGATTGTTCTACGCTGGAGGCATTCCTTTCTCAGGCTGAGGAGGGATTGTTCTACGCTGGAGGGATTCCTTTCTCAGGCTGAGGAGGGATTGTTCTACGCTGGAGGGATTGCTTTCTCAGGCTGAGGAGGGATTGTTCTACGCTGGAGGGATTCCTTTCTCAGGCTGAGGAGGGATTGTTCAACGCTGGAGGGATTCCTTTCTCAGGCTGAGGAGGGATTGTTCTACGCTGGAGGGATTCCTCTCTCAGGCTGAGGCGGGATTGTTCTACGCTGGAGGGATTCCTTTCTCAGGCTGAGGAGGGATTGTTCTACGCTGGAGGGATTCCTTTCTCAGACTGAGGAGGGATTGTTCTACGCTGGAGGGTTTCCTTTCTCAGGCTGAGGAGGGATTGTTCTATGCTGGAGGGATTCCTTTCTCAGGCTGAGGAGGGATTGTTCTATGCTGGAGGGATTCCTTTCTCAGGCTGAGGAGGGATTGTTCTACGCTGGAGGGATTCCTTTCTCAGACTGAGGAGGGATTGTTCTACAGTATGCTGGAGGGATTCCTTTCTCAGGCTGAGGAGGGATTGTTCTATGTTGGAGGGATTCCTTTCTCAGGCTGAGGAGGGATTGTTCTACGCTGGAGGGATTCCTTTCTCAGGCTGAGGAGGGATTGTTCTACGCTGGAGGGATTCCTTTCTCAGGCTGAGGAGGGATTGTTCAACGCTGGAGGGATTCCTTTCTCAGGCTGAGGAGGGATTGTTCAACGCTGGAGGGATTCCTTTCTCAGGCTGAGGAGGGATTGTTCAACGCTGGAGGGATTCCTTTCTCAGGCTGAGGAGGGATTGTTCTACGCTGGAGGGATTCCTTTCTCAGGCTGAGGAGGGATTGTTCTATGCCGGAGGGATTCCTTTCTCAGGCTGAGGAGGGATTGTTCTACGCTGGAAGGATTCCTTTCTCAGGCTGAGGAGGGATTGTTCTATGCTGGAGGGATTCCTTTCTCAGGCTGAGGAGGGATTGTTCTACGCTGAAGGGATTCCTTTCTCAGGCTGAGGAGGGATTGTTCTATGCTGGAGGGATTCCTTTCTCAGGCTGAGGAGGGATTGTTCTATGCCTGAGGGATTCCTTTCTCAGACTGAGGAGGGATTGTTCTACGCTGGAGGGATTCCTTTCTCAGGCTGAGGAGGGATTGTTCTACGCTGGAGGGATTCCTTTCTCAGGCTGAGGAGGGATTGTTCTACGCTGGAGGGATTCCTTTCTCAGGCTGAGGAGGGATTGTTCTACGCTGGAGGGATTCCTTTCTCAGGCTGAGGAGGGATTGTTCTACGCTGGAGGGATTCCTTTCTCAGGCTGAGGAGGGATTGTTCTACGCTGGAGGGATTCCTTTCTCAGGCTGAGGAGGAATTGTTCTACGCTGGAGGGATTCCTTTCTCAGGCTGAGGAGGGATTGTTCTACGCCGGAGGGATTCCTTTCTCAGGCTGAGGAGGGATTGTTCTACGCTGGAGGGATTCCTTTCTCAGGCTGAGGAGGGATTGTTCTACGCTGGAGGGATTCCTTTCTCAGGCTGAGGAGGGATTGTTCTACGCCGGAGGGATTCCTTTCTCAGGCTGAGGAGGGATTGTTCAACGCTGGAGGGATTCCTTTCTCAGGCTGAGGAGGGATTGTTCTACGCTGGAGGGATTCCTTTCTCAGGCTGAGGAGGGATTGTTCTATGCCGGAGGGATTCCTTTCTCAGGCTGAGGAGGGATTGTTCTATGCCTGAGGGATTCCTTTCTCAGACTGAGGAGGGATTGTCCTACGCTGGAGAGATTCCTTTCTCAGGCTGAGGAGGGATTGTTCTACGCTGGAGGGATTCCTTTCTCAGGCTGAGGAGGGATTGTTCTACGCTGGAGGCATTCCTTTCTCAGGCTGAGGAGGGATTGTTCTACGCTGGAGGGATTCCTTTCTCAGGCTGAGGAGGGATTGTTCTACGCTGGAGGGATTCCTTTCTCAGGCTGAGGAGGGATTGTTCAACGCTGGAGGGATTCCTTTCTCAGGCTGAGGAGGGATTGTTCTACGCTGGAGGGATTCCTCTCTCAGGCTGAGGCGGGATTGTTCTACGCTGGAGGGATTCCTTTCTCAGGCTGAGGAGGGATTGTTCTACGCTGGAGGGATTCCTTTCTCAGACTGAGGAGGGATTGTTCTACGCTGGAGGGTTTCCTTTCTCAGGCTGAGGAGGGATTGTTCTATGCTGGAGGGATTCCTTTCTCAGGCTGAGGAGGGATTGTTCTATGCTGGAGGGATTCCTTTCTCAGGCTGAGGAGGGATTGTTCTACGCTGGAGGGATTCCTTTCTCAGACTGAGGAGGGATTGTTCTATGCTGGAGGGATTCCTTTCTCAGGCTGAGGAGGGATTGTTCTATGTTGGAGGGATTCCTTTCTCAGGCTGAGGAGGGATTGTTCTATGCTGGAGGGATTCCTTTCTCAGGCTGAGGAGGGATTGTTCTACGCTGGAGGGATTCCTTTCTCAGGCTGAGGAGGGATTGTTCTATGCTGGAGGGATTCCTTTCTCAGGCTGAGGAGGGATTGTTCTATGCCTGAGGGATTCCTTTCTCAGACTGAGGAGGGATTGTTCTACGCTGGAGGGATTCCTTTCTCAGGCTGAGGAGGGATTGTTCTACGCTGGAGGGATTCCTTTCTCAGGCTGAGGAGGGATTGTTCTATGCCGGAGGGATTCCTTTCTCAGACTGAGGAGGGATTGTTCTACGCTGGAGGGATTCCTTTCTCAGGCTGAGGAGGGATTGTTCAACGCTGGAGGGATTCCTTTCTCAGGCTGAGGAGGGATTGTTCAACGCTGGAGGGATTCCTTTCTCAGGCTGAGGAGGGATTGTTCTACGCTGGAGGGATTGCTTTCTCAGGCTGAGGAGGGATTGTTCTACGCTGGAGGGATTGCTTTCTCAGGCTGAGGAGGGATTGTTCTACGCTGGAGGGATTCCTTTCTCAGGCTGAGGAGGGATTGTTCTATGCCGGAGGGATTCCTTTCTCAGGCTGAGGAGGGATTGTTCTACGCTGGAGGGATTCCTTTCTCAGGCTGAGGAGGGATTGTTCTATGCCGGAGGGATTCCTTTCTCAGGCTGAGGAGGGATTGTTCTATGCTGGAGGGATTCCTTTCTCAGGCTGAGGAGGGATTGTTCTATGCCTGAGGGATTCCTTTCTCAGACTGAGGAGGGATTGTTCTACGCTGGAGGGATTCCTTTCTCAGGCTGAGGAGGGATTGTTCTACGCTGGAGGGATTCCTTTCTCAGGCTGAGGAGGGATTGTTCTATGCCGGAGGGATTCCTTTCTCAGACTGAGGAGGGATTGTTCTACGCTGGAGGGATTCCTTTCTCAGGCTGAGGAGGGATTGTTCTACGCTGGAGGGATTCCTTTCTCAGGCTGAGGAGGGATTGTTCTACGCTGGAGGCATTCCTTTCTCAGGCTGAGGAGGGATTGTTCTACGCTGGAGGGATTCCTTTCTCAGGCTGAGGAGGGATTGTTCTACGCTGGAGGGATTGCTTTCTCAGGCTGAGGAGGGATTGTTCTACGCTGGAGGGATTCCTTTCTCAGGCTGAGGAGGGATTGTTCAACGCTGGAGGGATTCCTTTCTCAGGCTGAGGAGGGATTGTTCTACGCTGGAGGGATTCCTCTCTCAGGCTGAGGCGGGATTGTTCTACGCTGGAGGGATTCCTTTCTCAGGCTGAGGAGGGATTGTTCTACGCTGGAGGGATTCCTTTCTCAGACTGAGGAGGGATTGTTCTACGCTGGAGGGTTTCCTTTCTCAGGCTGAGGAGGGATTGTTCTATGCTGGAGGGATTCCTTTCTCAGGCTGAGGAGGGATTGTTCTATGCTGGAGGGATTCCTTTCTCAGGCTGAGGAGGGATTGTTCTACGCTGGAGGGATTCCTTTCTCAGACTGAGGAGGGATTGTTCTATGCTGGAGGGATTCCTTTCTCAGGCTGAGGAGGGATTGTTCTATGTTGGAGGGATTCCTTTCTCAGGCTGAGGAGGGATTGTTCTATGCTGGAGGGATTCCTTTCTCAGGCTGAGGAGGGATTGTTCTACGCTGGAGGGATTCCTTTCTCAGGCTGAGGAGGGATTGTTCTATGCTGGAGGGATTCCTTTCTCAGGCTGAGGAGGGATTGTTCTATGCCTGAGGGATTCCTTTCTCAGACTGAGGAGGGATTGTTCTACGCTGGAGGGATTCCTTTCTCAGGCTGAGGAGGGATTGTTCTACGCTGGAGGGATTCCTTTCTCAGGCTGAGGAGGGATTGTTCTATGCCGGAGGGATTCCTTTCTCAGACTGAGGAGGGATTGTTCTACGCTGGAGGGATTCCTTTCTCAGGCTGAGGAGGGATTGTTCAACGCTGGAGGGATTCCTTTCTCAGGCTGAGGAGGGATTGTTCAACGCTGGAGGGATTCCTTTCTCAGGCTGAGGAGGGATTGTTCTACGCTGGAGGGATTGCTTTCTCAGGCTGAGGAGGGATTGTTCTACGCTGGAGGGATTGCTTTCTCAGGCTGAGGAGGGATTGTTCTACGCTGGAGGGATTCCTTTCTCAGGCTGAGGAGGGATTGTTCTATGCCTGAGGGATTCCTTTCTCAGACTGAGGAGAGATTGTTCTACGCTGGAGGGATTCCTTTCTCAGGCTGAGGAGGGATTGTTCTACGCTGGAGGGATTCCTATCTCAGGCTGAGGAGGGATTGTTCTATGCCGGAGGGATTCCTTTCTCAGACTGAGGAGGGATTGTTCTACGCTGGAGGGATTCCTTTCTCAGGCTGAGGAGGGATTGTTCTACGCTGGAGGGATTCCTTTCTCAGGCTGAGGAGGGATTGTCCTACGCTGGAGGGATTCCTTTCTCAGTCTGAGGAGGGATTGTTCTATGCTGGAGGGATTCCTTTCTCAGACTGAGGAGGGATTGTTCTACGCTGGAGGGATTCCTTTCTCAGGCTGAGGAGGGATTGTTCTACGCTGGAGGGATTCCTTTCTCAGGCTGAGGAGGGATTGTTCAACGCTGGAGGGATTCCTTTCTCAGGCTGAGGAGGGATTGTTCTATGCCGGAGGGATTCCTTTCTCAGGCTGAGGAGGGATTGTTCTACGCTGGAGGGATTCCTTTCTCAGGCTGAGGAGGGATTGTTCTACGCTGGAGGATTTCCTTTCTCAGGCTGAGGAGGGATTGTTCTACGCTGGAGGGATTCCTTTCTCAGGCTGAGGAGGGATTGTTCTACGCTGGAGGGATTCCTTTCTCAGGCTGAGGAGGGATTGTTCTACGCTGGAGGAATTCCTTTCTCAGGCTGAGGAGGGATTGTTCTACGCTGGAGGGATTCCTTTCTCAGGCTGAGGAGGGATTGTTCTACGCTGGAGGGATTCCTTTCTCAGGCTGAGGAGGGATTGTTCTACGCCGGAGGGATTCCTTTCTCAGGCTGAGGAGGGATTGTTCTACGCTGGAGGGATTCCTTTCTCAGGCTGAGGAGGGATTGTTCTACGCTGGAGGGATTCCTTTCTCAGGCTGAGGAGGGATTGTTCTACGCTGGAGGGATTCCTTTCTCAGGCTGAGGAGGGATTGTTCTACGCTGGAGAGATTCCTTTCTCAGGCTGAGGAGGGATTGTTCTAGGCTGGAGGGATTCCTTTCTCAAGCTGAGGAGGGTTTGTTCAACACTGGAGGGATTCCTTTCTCAGGCTGAGGAGGGATTGTTCAACGCTGGAGGGATTCCTTTCTCAGGCTGAGGAGGGATTATTCTACGCTGGAGGGATTCCTTTCTCAGGCTGAGGAGGGATTGTTCTATGCCGGAGGGATTCCTTTCTCAGGCTGAGGAGGGATTGTTCTACGCTGGAAGGATTCCTTTCTCAGGCTGAGGAGGGATTGTTCTATGCTGGAGGGATTCCTTTCTCAGGCTGAGGAGGGATTGTTCTACGCTGGAGGGATTCCTTTCTCAGGCTGAGGAGGGATTATTCTATGCTGGAGGGATTCCTTTATCAGGCTGAGGAGGGATTGTTCTACGCTGGAGGGATTCCTTTCTCAGGCTGAGGAGGGATTGTTCTACGCTGGAGGGATTCCTTTCTCAGGCTGAGGAGGGATTGTTCTACACTGGAGGGATTCCTTTCTCAGGCTGAGGAGGGATTGTTCTACGCTGGAGGGATTCCTTTCTCAGACTGAGGAGGGATTGTTCTACGCTGGAGGGATTCCTTTCTCAGGCTGAGGAGGGATTGTTCTACGCTGGAGGGATTCCTTTCTCAGGCTGAGGAGGGATTGTTCTACGCTGGAGGGATTCCTTTCTCAGGCTGAGGAGGGATTGTTCTACGCTGGAGGGATTCCTTTCTCAGGCTGAGGAGGGATTGTTCTACGCTGGAGGGATTCCTTTCTCAGGCTGAGGAGGGATTGTTCTACGCTGGAGGGATTCCTTTCTCAGGCTGAGGAGGGATTGTTCTACGCTGGAGGGATTCCTTTCTCAGGCTGAGGAGGGATTGTTCAACGCTGGAGGGATTCCTTTCTCAGGCTGAGGAGGGATTGTTCAACGCTGGAGGGATTCCTTTCTCAGGCTGAGGAGGGATTATTCTACGCTGGAGGGATTCCTTTCTCAGGCTGAGGAGGGATTGTTCTACGCTGGAGGGATTCCTTTCTCAGGCTGAGGAGGGATTGTTCTAGGCTGGAGGGATTCCTTTCTCAGGCTGAGGAGGGATTGTTCTACGCTGGAGGGATTCCTTTCTCAGGCTGAGGAGGGATTGTTCTACGCTGGAGGGATTCCTTTCTCAGGCTGAGGAGGGATTGTTCTACGCTGGAGGGATTCCTTTCTCAGGCTGAGGAGGGATTGTTCTACGCTGGAGGGATTCCTTTCTCAGGCTGAGGAGAGATTGTTCTACGCTGGAGGGATTCCTTTCTCAGGCTGAGGAGGGATTGTTCTACGCTGGAGGGATTCCTTTCTCAGGCTGAGGAGGGATTGTTCTACGCTGGAGGGATTCCTTTCTCAGGCTGAGGAGGGATTGTTCTACGCTGGAGGGATTCCTTTCTCAGGCTGAGGAGGGATTGTTCTACGCTGGAGGGATTCCTTTCTCAGGCTGAGGAGGGATTGTTCTACGCTGGAGGGATTCCTTTCTCAGGCTGAGGAGGGATTGTTCTACGCTGGAGGGATTCCTTTCTCAGGCTGAGGAGGGATTGTTCTACGCTGGAGGGATTCCTTTCTCAGGCTGAGGAGGGATTGTTCTACGCTGGAGGGATTCCTTTCTCAGGCTGAGGAGGGATTGTTCTACGCTGGAGGGATTCCTTTCTCAGACTGAGGAGGGATTGTTCTACGCTGGAGGGATTCCTTTCTCAGGCTGAGGAGGGATTGTTCTATGCCGGAGGGATTCCTTTCTCAGGCTGAGGAGGGATTGTTCTATGCTGGAGGGATTCCTTTCTCAGGCTGAGGAGGGATTGTTCTATGCCTGAGGGATTCCTTTCTCAGACTGAGGAGGGATTGTTCTACGCTGGAGGGATTCCTTTCTCAGGCTGAGGAGGGATTGTTCTACGCTGGAGGGATTCCTTTCTCAGGCTGAGGAGGGATTGTTCTATGCCGGAGGGATTCCTTTCTCAGACTGAGGAGGGATTGTTCTACGCTGGAGGGATTCCTTTCTCAGGCTGAGGAGGGATTGTTCTACGCTGGAGGGATTCCTTTCTCAGGCTGAGGAGGGATTGTCCTACGCTGGAGGGATTCCTTTCTCAGTCTGAGGAGGGATTGTTCTATGCTGGAGGGATTCCTTTCTCAGACTGAGGAGGGATTGTTCTACGCTGGAGGGATTCCTTTCTCAGGCTGAGGAGGGATTGTTCTACGCTGGAGGGATTCCTTTCTCAGGCTGAGGAGGGATTGTTCAACGCTGGAGGGATTCCTTTCTCAGGCTGAGGAGGGATTGTTCAACGCTGGAGGGATTCCTTTCTCAGGCTGAGGAGGGATTGTTCTATGCCGGAGGGATTCCTTTCTCAGGCTGAGGAGGGATTGTTCTACGCTGGAGGGATTCCTTTCTCAGGCTGAGGAGGGATTGTTCTACGCTGGAGGGATTCCTTTCTCAGGCTGAGGAGGGATTGTTCTACGCTGGAGGGATTCCTTTCTCATGCTGAGGAGGGATTGTTCTACGCTGGAGGGATTCCTTTCTCAGGCTGAGGAGGGATTGTTCTACGCTGGAGGAATTCCTTTCTCAGGCTGAGGAGGGATTGTTCTACGCTGGAGGGATTCCTTTCTCAGGCTGAGGAGGGATTGTTCTACGCTGGAGGGATTCCTTTCTCAGGCTGAGGAGGGATTGTTCTACGCCGGAGGGATTCCTTTCTCAGGCTGAGGAGGGATTGTTCTACGCTGGAGGGATTCCTTTCTCAGGCTGAGGAGGGATTGTTCTACGCTGGAGGGATTCCTTTCTCAGGCTGAGGAGGGATTGTTCTACGCTGGAGGGATTCCTTTCTCAGGCTGAGGAGGGATTGTTCTACGCTGGAGGGATTCCTTTCTCAAGCTGAGGAGGGATTGTTCTAGGCTGGAGGGATTCCTTTCTCAGGCTGAGGAGGGATTGTACAACGCTGGAGGGATTCCTTTCTCAGGCTGAGGAGGGATTGTTCAACGCTGGAGGGATTCCTTTCTCAGGCTGAGGAGGGATTATTCTACGCTGGAGGGATTCCTTTCTCAGGCTGAGGAGGGATTGTTCTATGCCGGAGGGATTCCTTTCTCAGGCTGAGGAGGGATTGTCCTACGCTGGAGGGATTCCTTTCTCAGTCTGAGGAGGGATTGTTCTATGCTGGAGGGATTCCTTTCTCAGACTGAGGAGGGATTGTTCTACGCTGGAGGGATTCCTTTCTCAGGCTGAGGAGGGATTGTTCTACGCTGGAGGGATTCCTTTCTCAGGCTGAGGAGGGATTGTTCAACGCTGGAGGGATTCCTTTCTCAGGCTGAGGAGGGATTGTTCAACGCTGGAGGGATTCCTTTCTCAGGCTGAGGAGGGATTGTTCTATGCCGGAGGGATTCCTTTCTCAGGCTGAGGAGGGATTGTTCTACGCTGGAGGGATTCCTTTCTCAGGCTGAGGAGGGATTGTTCTACGCTGGAGGGATTCCTTTCTCAGGCTGAGGAGGGATTGTTCTACGCTGGAGGGATTCCTTTCTCATGCTGAGGAGGGATTGTTCTACGCTGGAGGGATTCCTTTCTCAGGCTGAGGAGGGATTGTTCTACGCTGGAGGAATTCCTTTCTCAGGCTGAGGAGGGATTGTTCTACGCTGGAGGGATTCCTTTCTCAGGCTGAGGAGGGATTGTTCTACGCTGGAGGGATTCCTTTCTCAGGCTGAGGAGGGATTGTTCTACGCCGGAGGGATTCCTTTCTCAGGCTGAGGAGGGATTGTTCTACGCTGGAGGGATTCCTTTCTCAGGCTGAGGAGGGATTGTTCTACGCTGGAGGGATTCCTTTCTCAGGCTGAGGAGGGATTGTTCTACGCTGGAGGGATTCCTTTCTCAGGCTGAGGAGGGATTGTTCTACGCTGGAGGGATTCCTTTCTCAAGCTGAGGAGGGATTGTTCTAGGCTGGAGGGATTCCTTTCTCAGGCTGAGGAGGGATTGTACAACGCTGGAGGGATTCCTTTCTCAAGCTGAGGAGGGATTGTTCAACGCTGGAGGGATTCCTTTCTCAGGCTGAGGAGGGATTATTCTACGCTGGAGGGATTCCTTTCTCAGGCTGAGGAGGGATTGTTCTATGCCGGAGGGATTCCTTTCTCAGGCTGAGGAGGGATTGTTCTACGCTGGAAGGATTCCTTTCTCAGGCTGAGGAGGGATTGTTCTATGCTGGAGGGATTCCTTTCTCAGGCTGAGGAGGGATTGTTCTACGCTGGAGGGATTCCTTTCTCAGGCTGAGGAGGGATTGTTCAACGCTGGAGGGATTCCTTTCTCAGGCTGAGGAGGGATTGTTCAAAGCTGGAGGGATTCCTTTCTCAGGCTGAGGAGGGATTGTTCAACGCTGGAGGTAATTCCTTTCTCAGGCTGAGGAGGGATTGTTCTACGCTGGAGGGATTCCTTTCTCAGGCTGAGGAGGGATTGTTCTACGCTGGAGGGATTCCTTTCTCAGGCTGAGGAGGGATTGTTCTACGCTGGAGGGATTCTTTTCTCAGGCTGAGGAGGGATTGTTCTACGCTGGAGGGATTCCTTTCTCAGGCTGAGGAGGGATTGTTCTACGCTGGAGGGATTCCTTTCTCAGGCTGAGGAGGGATTGTTCTACGCTGGAGGGATTCCTTTCTCAGGCTGAGGAGAGATTGTTCTACGCTGGAGGGATTCTTTTCTCGGGCTGAGGAGGGATTGTTCTACGCTGGAGGGATTCCTTTCTCAGGCTGAGGAGGGATTGTTCTACGCTGGAGGGATTCCTTTCTCAGGCTGAGGAGGGATTGTTCTACGCTGGAGGGATTCCTTTCTCAGGCTGAGGAGGGATTGTTCTACGCTGGAGGGATTCCTTTCTCAGGCTGAGGAGGGATTGTTCTACGCTGGAGGGGTTCCTTTCTCAGGCTGAGGAGGGATTGTTCTACGCTGGAGGGATTCCTTTCTCAGGCTGAGGAGGGATTGTTCTACGCTGGAGGGATTCCTTTCTCAGGCTGAGGAGGGATTGTTCTACGCTGGAGGGATTCCTTTCTCAGGCTGAGGAGGGATTGTTCTACGCTGGAGGGATTCCTTTCTCAGGCTGAGGAGGGATTGTTCTACGCTGGAGGGATTCCTTTCTCAGGCTGAGGAGGGATTGTTCTACGCTGGAGGGATTCCTTTCTCAGGCTGAGGAGGGATTGTTCTACGCTGGAGGGATTCCTTTCTCAGGCTGAGGAGGGATTGTTCTACGCTGGAGGGATTCCTTTCTCAGACTGAGGAGGGATTGTTCTACGCTGGAGGGATTCCTTTCTCAGGCTGAGGAGGGATTGTTCTACGCTGGAGGGATTCCTTTCTCAGGCTGAGGAGGGATTGTTCTACGCTGGAGGGATTCCTTTCTCAGGCTGAGGAGGGATTGTTCTACGCTGGAGGGATTCCTTTCTCAGGCTGAGGAGGGATTGTTCTACGCTGGAGGGATTCCTTTCTCAGGCTGAGGAGGGATTGTTCTACGCTGGAGGGATTCCTTTCTCAGGCTGAGGAGGGATTGTTCTACGCTGGAGGGATTCCTTTCTCAGGCTGAGGAGGGATTGTTCTACGCTGGAGGGATTCCTTTCTCAGGCTGAGGAGGGATTGTTCTACGCTGAAGGGATTCCTTTCTCAGGCTGAGGAGGGATTGTTCTATGCCTGAGGGATTCCTTTCTCAGACTGAGGAGGGATTGTCATACGCTGGAGGGATTCCTTTCTCAGGCTGAGGAGGGATTGTTCTACGCTGGAGGGATTCCTTTCTCAGGCTGAGGAGGGATTGTTCTACGCTGGAGGGATTCCTTTCTCAGGCTGAGGAGGGATTGTTCTACGCTGGAGGGATACCTTTCTCAGGCTGAGGAGGGATTGTTCTACGCTGGAGGGATTCCTTTCTCAGACTGAGGAGGGATTGTTCTACGCTGGAGGGATTCCTTTCTCAGGCTGAGGAGGGATTGTTCTACGCTGAAGGGATTCCTTTCTCAGGCTGAGGAGGGATTGTTCTACGCTGGAGGGATTCCTTTCTCAGGCTGAGGAGGGATTGTTCTACGCTGAAGGGATTCCTTTCTCTGGCTGAGGAGGGATTGTTCTATGCCTGAGGGATTCCTTTCTCAGACTGAGGAGGGATTGTCATACGCTGGGGGGATTCCTTTCTCAGGCTGAGGAGGGATTGTTCTACGCTGGAGGGATTCCTTTCTCAGGCTGAGGAGGGATTGTTCTACGCTGGAGGGATTCCTTTCTCAGGCTGAGGAGGGATTGTTCTACGCTGGAGGGATTCCTTTCTCAGGCTGAGGAGGGATTGTTCTACGCTGGAGGGATTCCTTTCTCAGGCTGAGGAGGGATTGTTCTACGCTGGAGGGATTCCTTTCTCAGGCTGAGGAGGGATTGTTCTACGCTGGAGGGATTCCTTTCTCAGGCTGAGGAGGGATTGTTCTACGCTGGAGGGATTCCTTTCTCAGGCTGAAGAGGGATTGTTCTACGCTGGAGGGATTCCTTTCTCAGGCTGAGTAGGGATTGTTCTACGCTGGAGGGATTCCTTTCTCAGACTGAGGAGGGATTGTTCTACGCTGGAGGGATTCCTTTCTCAGGCTGAGGAGGGATTGTTCTACGCTGGAGGGATTCCTTTCTCAGGCTGAGGAGGGATTGTTCTACGCTGGAGGGATTCCTTTCTCAGGCTGAGGAGGGATTGTTCTACGCTGGAGGGATTCCTTTCTCAGACTGAGGAGGGATTGTTCTACGCTGGAGGGATTCCTTTCTCAGACTGAGGAGGGATTGTTCTACGCTGGAGGGATTCCTTTCTCAGACTGAGGAGGGATTGTTCTACGCTGGAGGGATTCCTTTCTCAGGCTGAGGAGGGATTGTTCTACGCTGGAGGGATACCTTTCTCAGGCTGAGGAGGGATTGTTCTACGCTGGAGGGATTCCTTTCTCAGACTGAGGAGGGATTGTTCTACGCTGGAGGGATTCCTTTCTCAGGCTGAGGAGGGATTGTTCTACGCTGGAGGGATTCCTTTCTCAGGCTGAGGAGGGATTGTTCTACGCTGGAGGTATTCCTTTCTCAGACTGAGGAGGGATTGTTCTACGCTGGAGGGATTCCTTTCTCAGGCTGAAGAGGGATTGTTCTACGCTGGAGGGATTCCTTTCTCAGGCTGAGTAGGGATTGTTCTACGCTGGAGGGATTCCTTTCTCAGACTGAGGAGGGATTGTTCTACGCTGGAGGGATTCCTTTCTCAGGCTGAGGAGGGATTGTTCTACGCTGGAGGGATTCCTTTCTCAGGCTGAGGAGGGATTGTTCTACGCTGGAGGGATTCCTTTCTCAGGCTGAGGAGGGATTGTTCTACGCTGGAGGGATTCCTTTCTCAGACTGAGGAGGGATTGTTCTACGCTGGAGGGATTCCTTTCTCAGACTGAGGAGGGATTGTTCTACGCTGGAGGGATTCCTTTCTCAGACTGAGGAGGGATTGTTCTACGCTGGAGGGATTCCTTTCTCAGGCTGAGGAGGGATTGTTCTACGCTGGAGGGATACCTTTCTCAGGCTGAGGAGGGATTGTTCTACGCTGGAGGGATTCCTTTCTCAGACTGAGGAGGGATTGTTCTACGCTGGAGGGATTCCTTTCTCAGGCTGAGGAGGGATTGTTCTACGCTGGAGGGATACCTTTCTCAGGCTGAGGAGGGATTGTTCTACGCTGGAGGTATTCCAAACTCAGACTGAGGAGGGATTGTTCTACGCTGGAGGGATTCCTTTCTCAGGCTGAGGAGGGATTGTTCTACGCTGGAGGGATTCCTTTCTCAGGCTGAGGAGGGATTGTTCTACGCTGAAGGGATTCCTTTCTCAGGCTGAGGAGGGATTGTTCTATGCTGGAGGGATTCCTTTCTCAGGCTGAGGAGGGATTGTTCTATGCCTGAGGGATTCCTTTCTCAGACTGAGGAGGGATTGTTCTACGCTGGAGGGATTCCTTTCTCAGGCTGAGGAGGGATTGTTCTACGCTGGAGGGATTCCTTTCTCAGGCTGAGGAGGGATTGTTCTACGCTGGAGGGATTCCTTTCTCAGGCTGAGTAGGGATTGTTCTACGCTGGAGGGATTCCTTTCTCAGACTGAGGAGGGATTGTTCTACGCTGGAGGGATTCCTTTCTCAGGCTGAGGAGGGATTGTTCTACGCTGGAGGGATTCCTTTCTCAGGCTGAGGAGGGATTGTTCTACGCTGGAGGGATTCCTTTCTCAGGCTGAGGAGGGATTGTTCTACGCTGGAGGGATTCCTTTCTCAGACTGAGGAGGGATTGTTCTACGCTGGAGGGATTCCTTTCTCAGACTGAGGAGGGATTGTTCTATGCTGGAGGGATTCCTTTCTCAGACTGAGGAGGGATTGTTCTACGCTGGAGGGATTCCTTTCTCAGGCTGAGGAGGGATTGTTCTACGCTGGAGGGATACCTTTCTCAGGCTGAGGAGGGATTGTTCTACGCTGGAGGGATACCTTTCTCAGGCTGAGGAGGGATTGTTCTACGCTGGAGGGATTCCTTTCTCAGGCTGAGGAGGGATTGTTCTACGCTGGAGGGATTCCTTTCTCAGGCTGAGGAGGGATTGTTCTACGCTGGAGGTATTCCTTTCTCAGACTGAGGAGGGATTGTTCTACGCTGGAGGGATTCCTTTCTCAGGCTGAGGAGGGATTGTTCTACGCTGGAGGGATTCCTTTCTCAGGCTGAGGAGGGATTGTTCTACGCTGAAGGGATTCCTTTCTCAGGCTGAGGAGGGATTGTTCTATGCTGGAGGGATTCCTTTCTCAGGCTGAGGAGGGATTGTTCTATGCCTGAGGGATTCCTTTCTCAGACTGAGGAGGGATTGTTCTACGCTGGAGGGATTCCTTTCTCAGGCTGAGGAGGGATTGTTCTACGCTGGAGGGATTCCTTTCTCAGGCTGAGGAGGGATTGTTCTACGCTGGAGGGATTCCTTTCTCAGGCTGAGGAGGGATTGTTCTACGCTGGAGGGATTCCTTTCTCAGGCTGAGGAGGGATTGTTCTACGCTGGAGGGATTCCTTTCTCAGGCTGAGGAGGGATTGTTCTACGCTGGAGGGATTCCTTTCTCAGGCTGAGGAGGGATTGTTCTACGCCGGAGGGATTCCTTTCTCAGGCTGAGGAGGGATTGTTCAACGCTGGAGGGATTCCTTTCTCAGGCTGAGGAGGGATTGTTCTACGCTGGAGGGATTCCTTTCTCAGGCTGAGGAGGGATTGTTCTATGCCGGAGGGATTCCTTTCTCAGGCTGAGGAGGGATTGTTCTATGCCTGAGGGATTCCTTTCTCAGACTGAGGAGGGATTGTTCTACGCTGGAGAGATTCCTTTCTCAGGCTGAGGAGGGATTGTTCTACGCTGGAGGGATTCCTTTCTCAGGCTGAGGAGGGATTGTTCTACGCTGGAGGCATTCCTTTCTCAGGCTGAGGAGGGATTGTTCTACGCTGGAGGGATTCCTTTCTCAGACTGAGGAGGGATTGTTCTACGCTGGAGGGATTGCTTTCTCAGGCTGAGGAGGGATTGTTCTACGCTGGAGGGATTCCTTTCTCAGGCTGAGGAGGGATTGTTCAACGCTGGAGGGATTCCTTTCTCAGGCTGAGGCGGGATTGTTCTACGCTGGAGGGATTCCTTTCTCAGGCTGAGGAGGGATTGTTCTATGCCGGAGGGATTCCTTTCTCAGGCCGAGGAGGGATTGTTCTACGCTGGAGGAATTCCTTTCTCAGGCTGAGGAGGGATTGTTCTACGCTGGAGTGATTCCTTTCTCAGACTGAGGAGGGATTGTTCTACGCTGGAGGGATTCCTTTCTCAGACTGAGGAGGGATTGTTCTACGCTGGAGGGATTCCTTTCTCAGGCTGAGGAGGGATTGTTCTACGCTGGAGGAATTCCTTTCTCAGGCTGAGGAGGGATTGTTCTACGCTGGAGGGATTCCTTTCTCAGGCTGAGGAGGGATTGTTCTACGCTGGAGGAATTCCTTTCTCAGGCTGAGGAGGGATTGTTCTACGCTGGAGGGATTCCTTTCTCAGGCAGAGGAGGGATTGTTCTACGCTGGAGGGATTCCTTTCTCAGACTGAGGAGGGATTGTTCTACGCTGGAGGGATTCCTTTCTCAGGCTGAGGAGGGATTGTTCTACGCTGGAAGGATTCCTTTCTCAGGCTTAGGAGGGATTGTTCTACGCTGGAGGGATTCCTTTCTCAGGCTGAGGAGGGATTGTTCTACGCTGGAGGAATTCCTTTCTCAGGCTGAGGAGGGATTGTTCTACGCTGGAGGGATTCCTTTCTCAGGCAGAGGAGGGATTGTTCTACGCTGGAGGGATTAGTTTCTCAGGCTGAGGAGGGATTGTTCTGCGCTGGAGGGATTCCTTTCTCAGGCTGAGGAGGGATTGTTCTGCGCTGGAGGGATTCCTTTCTCAGGCTGAGGAGGGATTGTTCTACGCTGGAGGGATTCCTTTCTCAGACTGAGGAGGGATTGTTCTACGCTGGAGGGATTCCTTTCTCAGACTGAGGAGGGATTGTTCTATGCTGGAGGGATTCCTTTCTCAGGCTGAGGAGGAATTGTTCTACGCTGGAGGGATTCCTTTCTCAGACTGAGGAGGGATTGTTCTACGCTGGAGGGATTCCTTTCTCAGGCTGAGGAGGGATTGTTCTACGCTGGAGGGATTCCTTTCTCAGGCTGAGGAGGGATTGTTCTACGCTGGAGGGATTCCTTTCTCAGGCTGAGGAGGGATTGTTCTACGCTGGAGGGATTCCTTTCTCAGGCTGAGGAGGGATTGTTCTACGCTGGAGGGATTCCTTTCTCAGGCTGAGGAGGGATTGTTCTACGCTGGAGGGATTCCTTTCTCAGGCTGAGGAGGGATTGTTCTACGCTGGAGGGTTTCCTTTCTCAGGCTGAGGAGGGATTGTTCTATGCTGGAGGGATTCCTTTCTCAGACTGAGGAGGGATTGTTCTACGCTGGAGGGATTCCTTTCTCAGGCTTAGGAGGGATTGTTCTACGCTGGAGGGATTCCTTTCTCAGGCTGAGGAGGGATTGTTCTATGCTGGAGGGATTCCTTTCTCAGGCTGAGGAGGGATTGTTCTACGCTGGAGGGATTCCTTTCTCAGGCTGAGGAGGGATTGTTATATGCTGGAGGGATTCCTTTCTCAGACTGAGGAGGGATTGTTCTACGCTGGAGGGATTCCTTTCTCAGGCTGAGGAGGGATTGTTCTATGCTGGAGGGATTCCTTTCTCAGGCTGAGGAGGGATTGTTCTACGCTGGAGGGATTCCTTTCTCAGGCAGAGGAGGGATTGTTCTGCGCTGGAGGGATTCCTTTCTCAGGCTGAGGAGGGATTGTTCTACGCTGGAGGGATTCCTTTCTCAGGCTGAGGAGGGATTGTTCTACGCTGAAGGGATTCCTTTCTCAGGCTGAGGAGGGATTGTTCTATGCTGGAGGGATTCCTTTCTCAGGCTGAGGAGGGATTGTTCTATGCCTGAGGGATTCCTTTCTCAGACTGAGGAGGGATTGTTCTACGCTGGAGGGATTCCTTTCTCAGGCTGAGGAGGGATTGTTCTACGCTGGAGGGATTCCTTTCTCAGGCTGAGGAGGGATTGTTCTACGCTGGAGGGATTCCTTTCTCAGGCTGAGGAGGGATTGTTCTACGCTGGAGGGATTCCTTTCTCAGGCTGAGGAGGGATTGTTCTACGCTGGAGGAATTCCTTTCTCAGGCTGAGGAGGGATTGTTCTACGCTGGAGTGATTCCTTTCTCAGACTGAGGAGGGATTGTTCTACGCTGGAGGGATTCCTTTCTCAGACTGAGGAGGGATTGTTCTACGCTGGAGGGATTCCTTTCTCAGGCTGAGGAGGGATTGTTCTACGCTGGAGGAATTCCTTTCTCAGGCTGAGGAGGGATTGTTCTACGCTGGAGGGATTCCTTTCTCAGGCTGAGGAGGGATTGTTCTACGCTGGAGGAATTCCTTTCTCAGGCTGAGGAGGGATTGTTCTACGCTGGAGGGATTCCTTTCTCAGGCAGAGGAGGGATTGTTCTACGCTGGAGGGATACGTTTCTCAGGCTGAGGAAGGATTGTTCTGCGCTGGAGGGATTCCTTTCTCAGGCTGAGGAGGGATTGTTCTACGCTGGAGGGATTCCTTTCTCAGACTGAGGAGGGATTGTTCTACGCTGGAGGGATTCCTTTCTCAGACTGAGGAGGGATTGTTCTACGCTGGAGGGATTCCTTTCTCAGGCTGAGGAGGGATTGTTCTACGCTGGAAGGATTCCTTTCTCAGGCTGAGGAGGGATTGTTCTACGCTGGAGGGATTCCTTTCTCAGGCAGAGGAGGGATTGTTCTACGCTGGAGGGATTCGTTTCTCAGGCTGAGGAAGGATTGTTCTGCGCTGGAGGGATTCCTTTCTCAGGCTGAGGAGGGATTGTTCTACGCTGGAGGGATTCCTTTCTCAGACTGAGGAGGGATTGTTCTACGCTGGAGGGATTCCTTTCTCAGACTGAGGAGGGATTGTTCTACGCTGGAGGGATTCCTTTCTCAGGCTGAGGAGGGATTGTTCTATGCTGGAGGGATTCCTTTCTCAGGCTGAGGAGGGATTGTTCTATGCCTGAGGGATTCCTTTCTCAGACTGAGGAGGGATTGTTCTACGCTGGAGGGATTCCTTTCTCAGGCTGAGGAGGGATTGTTCTACGCTGGAGGGATTCCTTTCTCAGGCTGAGGAGGGATTGTTCTACGCTGGAGGGATTCCTTTCTCAGGCTGAGGAGGGATTGTTCTACGCTGGAGGGATTCCTTTCTCAGGCTGAGGAGGGATTGTTCTACGCTGGAGGAATTCCTTTCTCAGGCTGAGGAGGGATTGTTCTACGCTGGAGTGATTCCTTTCTCAGACTGAGGAGGGATTGTTCTACGCTGGAGGGATTCCTTTCTCAGACTGAGGAGGGATTGTTCTACGCTGGAGGGATTCCTTTCTCAGGCTGAGGAGGGATTGTTCTACGCTGGAGGAATTCCTTTCTCAGGCTGAGGAGGGATTGTTCTACGCTGGAGGGATTCCTTTCTCAGGCTGAGGAGGGATTGTTCTACGCTGGAGGAATTCCTTTCTCAGGCTGAGGAGGGATTGTTCTACGCTGGAGGGATTCCTTTCTCAGGCAGAGGAGGGATTGTTCTACGCTGGAGGGATTCGTTTCTCAGGCTGAGGAAGGATTGTTCTGCGCTGGAGGGATTCCTTTCTCAGGCTGAGGAGGGATTGTTCTACGCTGGAGGGATTCCTTTCTCAGACTGAGGAGGGATTGTTCTACGCTGGAGGGATTCCTTTCTCAGACTGAGGAGGGATTGTTCTACGCTGGAGGGATTCCTTTCTCAGGCTGAGGAGGGATTGTTCTACGCTGGAAGGATTCCTTTCTCAGGCTGAGGAGGGATTGTTCTACGCTGGAGGGATTCCTTTCTCAGGCAGAGGAGGAATTGTTCTACGCTGGAGGGATTCGTTTCTCAGGCTGAGGAAGGATTGTTCTGCGCTGGAGGGATTCCTTTCTCAGGCTGAGGAGGGATTGTTCTACGCTGGAGGGATTCCTTTCTCAGACTAAGGAGGGATTGTTCTACGCTGGAGGGATTCCTTTCTCAGACTGAGGAGGGATTGTTCTACGCTGGAGGGATTCCTTTCTCAGGCTGAGGAGGGATTGTTCTACGCTGGAGGGATTCCTTTCTCAGGCAGAGGAGGGATTGTTCTACGCTGGAGGGATTCGTTTCTCAGGCTGAGGAGGGATTGTTCTGCGCTGGAGGGATTCCTTTCTCAGGCTGAGGAGGGATTGTTCTGCGCTGGAGGGATTCCTTTCTCAGGCTGAGGAGGGATTGTTCTACGCTGGAGGGATTCCTTTCTCAGACTGAGGAGGGATTGTTCTACGCTGGAGGGATTCCTTTCTCAGACTGAGGAGGGATTGTTCTATGCTGGAGGGATTCCTTTCTCAGGCTGAGGAGGAATTGTTCTACGCTGGAGGGATTCCTTTCTCAGACTGAGGAGGGATTGTTCTACGCTGAAGGGATTCCTTTCTCAGGCTGAGGAGGGATTGTTCTACGCTGGAGGGATTCCTTTCTCAGGCTGAGGAGGGATTGTTCTATGCTGGAGGGATTCCTTTCTCAGGCTGAGGAGGGATTGTTCTACGCTGGAGGGATTCCTTTCTCAGGCTGAGGAGGGATTGTTCTACGCTGGAGGGATTCCTTTCTCAGGCTGAGGAGGGATTGTTCTACGCTGGAGGGAATCCTTTCTCAGGCTGAGGAGGGATTGTTCTACGCTGGAGGGTTTCCTTTCTCAGGCTGAGTAGGGATTGTTCTATGCTGGAGGGATTCCTTTCTCAGA
This sequence comes from Ascaphus truei, assembly GCF_040206685.1. Lineage (NCBI taxonomy): Eukaryota > Metazoa > Chordata > Amphibia > Anura > Ascaphidae > Ascaphus > Ascaphus truei. The sequence continues at coordinate 129,002 of NW_027456895.1, forward strand.
CTGAGGAGGGATTGTTCTACGCTGGAGGGATTCCTTTCTCAGGCTTAGGAGGGATTGTTCTACGCTGGAGGGATTCCTTTCTCAGGCTGAGGAGGGATTGTTCTATGCTGGAGGGATTCCTTTCTCAGGCTGAGGAGGGATTGTTCTACGCTGGAGGGATTCCTTTCTCAGGCTGAGTAGGGATTGTTCTATGCTGGAGGGATTCCTTTCTCAGGCTGAGGAGGGATTGTTCTACGCTGGAGGGTTTCCTTTCTCAGGCTGAGTAGGGATTGTTCTACGCTGGAGGGATTCCTTTCTCAGACTGAGGAGGGATTGTTCTACGCTGGAGGGATTCCTTTCTCAGGCTTAGGAGGGATTGTTCTACGCTGGAGGGATTCCTTTCTCAGGCTGAGGAGGGATTGTTCTATGCTGGAGGGATTCCTTTCTCAGGCTGAGGAGGGATTGTTCTACGCTGGAGGGATTCCTTTCTCAGGCTGAGGAGGGATTGTTATATGCTGGAGGGATTCCTTTCTCAGACTGAGGAGGGATTGTTCTACGCTGGAGGGATTCCTTTATCAGGCGGAGGAGGGATTGTTCTATGCTGGAGGGATTCCTTTCTCAGGCTGAGGAGGGATTGTTCTACGCTGGAGGGATTCCTTTCTCAGGCAGAGGAGGGATTGTTCTGCGCTGGAGGGATTCCTTTCTCAGGCTGAGGAGGGATTGTTCTGCGCTGGAGGGATTCCTATCTCAGGCTGAGGAGGGATTGTTCTACGCTGGAGGGATTCCTTTCTCAGACTGAGGAGGGATTGTTCTACGCTGGAGGGATTCCTTTCTCAGGCTGAGGAGGGATTGTTCTACGCTGGAGGGATTCCTTTCTCAGGCTGAGGAGGGATTGTTCTACGCTGGAGGCATTCCTTTCTCAGGCTGAGGAGGGATTGTTCTACGCTGGAGGGATTCCTTTCTCAGACTGAGGAGGGATTGTTCTACGCTGGAGGGATTGCTTTCTCAGGCTGAGGAGGGTTTGTTCTACGCTGGAGGGATTCCTTTCTCAGGCTGAGGAGTGATTGTTCAACGCTGGAGGGATTCCTTTCTCAGGCTGAGGAGGGATTGTTCTACGCTGGAGGGATTCCTTTCTCAGGCTGAGGCGGGATTGTTCTACGCTGGAGGGATTCCTTTCTCAGGCTGAGGAGGGATTGTTCTATGCCGGAGGGATTCCTTTCTCAGGCCGAGGAGGGATTGTTCTACGCTGGAGGAATTCCTTTCTCAGGCTGAGGAGGGATTGTTCTACGCTGGAGTGATTCCTTTCTCAGACTGAGGAGGGATTGTTCTACGCTGGAGGGATTCCTTTCTCAGGCTGAGGAGGGATTGTTCTACGCTGGAGGGATTCCTATCTCAGGCTGAGGAGGGATTGTTCTATGCCGGAGGGATTCCTTTCTCAGACTGAGGAGGGATTGTTCTACGCTGGAGGGATTCCTTTCTCAGGCTGAGGAGGGATTGTTCTACGCTGGAGGAATTCCTTTCTCAGGCTGAGGAGGGATTGTTCTACGCTGGAGGGATTCCTTTCTCAGGCTGAGGAGGGATTGTTCTACGCTGGAGGAATTCCTTTCTCAGGCTGAGGAGGGATTGTTCTACGCTGGAGGGATTCCTTTCTCAGGCAGAGGAGGGATTGTTCTACGCTGGAGGGATTCGTTTCTCAGGCTGAGGAAGGATTGTTCTGCGCTGGAGGGATTCCTTTCTCAGGCTGAGGAGGGATTGTTCTACGCTGGAGGGATTCCTTTCTCAGACTGAGGAGGGATTGTTCTACGCTGGAGGGATTCCTTTCTCAGACTGAGGAGGGATTGTTCTACGCTGGAGGGATTCCTTTCTCAGGCTGAGGAGGGATTGTTCTACGCTGGAAGGATTCCTTTCTCAGGCTGAGGCGGGATTGTTCTACGCTGGAGGGATTCCTTTCTCAGGCTGAGGAGGGATTGTTCTATGCCGGAGGGATTCCTTTCTCAGGCCGAGGAGGGATTGTTCTACGCTGGAGGAATTCCTTTCTCAGGCTGAGGAGGGATTGTTCTACGCTGGAGTGATTCCTTTCTCAGACTGAGGAGGGATTGTTCTACGCTGGAGGGATTCCTTTCTCAGGCTGAGGAGGGATTGTTCTACGCTGGAGGGATTCCTATCTCAGGCTGAGGAGGGATTGTTCTATGCCGGAGGGATTCCTTTCTCAGACTGAGGAGGGATTGTTCTACGCTGGAGGGATTCCTTTCTCAGGCTGAGGAGGGATTGTTCTACGCTGGAGGAATTCCTTTCTCAGGCTGAGGAGGGATTGTTCTACGCTGGAGGGATTCCTTTCTCAGGCTGAGGAGGGATTGTTCTACGCTGGAGGAATTCCTTTCTCAGGCTGAGGAGGGATTGTTCTACGCTGGAGGGATTCCTTTCTCAGGCAGAGGAGGGATTGTTCTACGCTGGAGGGATTCGTTTCTCAGGCTGAGGAAGGATTGTTCTGCGCTGGAGGGATTCCTTTCTCAGGCTGAGGAGGGATTGTTCTACGCTGGAGGGATTCCTTTCTCAGACTGAGGAGGGATTGTTCTACGCTGGAGGGATTCCTTTCTCAGACTGAGGAGGGATTGTTCTACGCTGGAGGGATTCCTTTCTCAGGCTGAGGAGGGATTGTTCTACGCTGGAAGGATTCCTTTCTCAGGCTGAGGAGGGATTGTTCTGCGCTGGAGGGATTCCTTTCTCAGGCTGAGGAGGGATTGTTCTGCGCTGGAGGGATTCCTTTCTCAGGCTGAGGAGGGATTGTTCTGCGCTGGAGGGATTCCTTTCTCAGGCTGAGGAGGGATTGTTCTACGCTGGAGGGATTCCTTTCTCAGACTGAGGAGGGATTGTTCTACGCTGGAGGGATTCCTTTCTCAGACTGAGGAGGGATTGTTCTACGCTGGAGGGATTCCTTTCTCAGACTGAGGAGGGATTGTTCTACGCTGGAGGGATTCCTTTCTCAGACTGAGGAGGGATTGTTCTATGCTGGAGGGATTCCTTTCTCAGGCTGAGGAGGAATTGTTCTACGCTGGAGGGATTCCTTTCTCAGACTGAGGAGGGATTGTTCTACGCTGGAGGGATTCCTTTCTCAGGCTGAGGAGGGATTGTTCTACGCTGGAGGGATTCCTTTCTCAGGCTGAGGAGGGATTGTTCTACGCTGGAGGGATTCCTTTCTCAGGCTGAGGAGGGATTGTTCTACGCTGGAGGGATTCCTTTCTCAGGCTGAGGAGGGATTGTTCTACGCTGGAGGGATTCCTTTCTCAGGCTGAGGAGGGATTGTTCTACGCTGGAGGGATTCCTTTCTCAGGCTGAGGAGGGATTGTTCTACGCTGGAGGGTTTCCTTTCTCAGGCTGAGTAGGGATTGTTCTATGCTGGAGGGATTCCTTTCTCAGACTGAGGAGGGATTGTTCTACGCTGGAGGGATTCCTTTCTCAGGCTTAGGAGGGATTGTTCTACGCTGGAGGGATTCCTTTCTCAGGCTGAGGAGGGATTGTTCTATGCTGGAGGGATTCCTTTCTCAGGCTGAGGAGGGATTGTTCTACGCTGGAGGGATTCCTTTCTCAGGCTGAGGAGGGATTGTTATATGCTGGAGGGATTAATTTCTCTGACTGAGGAGGGATTGTTCTACGCTGGAGGGATTCCTTTCTCAGGCTGAGGAGGGATTGTTCTATGCTGGAGGGATTCCTTTCTCAGGCTGAGGAGGGATTGTTCTACGCTGGAGGGATTCCTTTCTCAGGCAGAGGAGGGATTGTTCTGCGCTGGAGGGATTCCTTTCCCAGGCTGAGGAGGGATTGTTCTGCGCTGGAGAGATTCCTATCTCAGGCTGAGGAGGGATTGTTCTACGCTGGAGGGATTCCTTTCTCAGACTGAGGAGGGATTGTTCTACGCTGGAGGGATTCCTTTCTCAGACTGAGGAGGGATTGTTCTATGCTGGAGGGATTCCTTTCTCAGGCTGAGGAGGAATTGTTCTACGCTGGAGGGATTCCTTTCTCAGACTGAGGAGGGATTGTTCTACGCTGGAGGGATTCCTTTCTCAGACTGAGGAGGGATTGTTCTACGCTGGAGGGATTCCTTTCTCAGGCTGAGGAGGGATTGTTCTACGCTGGAGGGATTCCTTTCTCAGGCTGAGGAGGGATTGTTCTATGCCGGAGGGATTCCTTTCTCAGGCCGAGGAGGGATTGTTCTACGCTGGAGGAATTCCTTTCTCAGGCTGAGGAGGGATTGTTCTACGCTGGAGTGATTCCTTTCTCAGACTGAGGAGGGATTGTTCTACGCTGGAGGGATTCCTTTCTCAGGCTGAGGAGGGATTGTTCTACGCTGGAGGGATTCCTATCTCAGGCTGAGGAGGGATTGTTCTATGCCGGAGGGATTCCTTTCTCAGGCTGAGGAGGGATTGTTCTACGCTGGAGGGATTCCTTTCTCAGACTGAGGAGGGATTGTTCTACGCTGGAGGGATTCCTTTCTCAGACTGAGGAGGGATTGTTCTACGCTGGAGGGATTCCTTTCTCAGGCTGAGGAGGGATTGTTCTACGCTGGAAGGATTCCTTTCTCAGGCTGAGGAGGGATTGTTCTACGCTGGAGGAATTCCTTTCTCAGGCTGAGGAGGGATTGTTCTACGCTGGAGGGATTCCTTTCTCAGGCTGATGAGGGATTGTTCTACGCTGGAGGGATTCGTTTCTCAGGCTGAGGAGGGATTGTTCTGCGCTGGAGGGATTCCTTTCTCAGGCTGAGGAGGGATTGTTCTGCGCTGGAGGGATTCCTTTCTCAGGCTGAGGAGGGATTGTTCTACGCTGGAGGGATTCCTTTCTCAGACTGAGGAGGGATTGTTCTACGCTGGAGGGATTCCTTTCTCAGACTGAGGAGGGATTGTTCTATGCTGGAGGGATTCCTTTCTCAGGCTGAGGAGGAATTGTTCTACGCTGGAGGGATTCCTTTCTCAGACTGAGGAGGGATTGTTCTACGCTGGAGGGATTCCTTTCTCAGGCTGAGGAGGGATTGTTCTACGCTGGAGGGATTCCTTTCTCAGGCTGAGGAGGGATTGTTCTACGCTGGAGGGATTCCTTTCTCAGGCTGAGGAGGGATTGTTCTACGCTGGAGGGATTCCTTTCTCAGGCTGAGGAGGGATTGTTCTACGCTGGAGGGATTCCTTTCTCAGGCTGAGGAGGGATTGTTCTACGCTGGAGGGATTCCTTTCTCAGGCTGAGGAGGGATTGTTCTACGCTGGAGGGTTTCCTTTCTCAGGCTGAGTAGGGATTGTTCTATGCTGGAGGGATTCCTTTCTCAGACTGAGGAGGGATTGTTCTACGCTGGAGGGATTCCTTTCTCAGGCTTAGGAGGGATTGTTCTACGCTGGAGGGATTCCTTTCTCAGGCTGAGGAGGGATTGTTCTATGCTGGAGGGATTCCTTTCTTAGGCTGAGGAGGGATTGTTCTACGCTGGAGGGATTCCTTTCTCAGGCTGAGGAGGGATTGTTATATGCTGGAGGGATTCCTTTCTCAGACTGAGGAGGGATTGTTCTACGCTGGAGGGATTCCTTTCTCAGGCTGAGGAGGGATTGTTCTATGCTGGAGGGATTCCTTTCTCAGGCTGAGGAGGGATTGTTCTACGCTGGAGGGATTCCTTTCTCAGGCTGAGGAGGGATTGTTCTACGCTGGAGGGATTCCTTTCTCAGGCTGAGGAGGGATTGTTCTACGCTGGAGGGATTCCTTTCTCAGGCTGAGGAGGGATTGTTCTACGCTGGAGGGATTCCTTTCTCAGGCTGAGGAGGGATTGTTCTACGCTGGAGGGATTCCTTTCTCAGGCTGAGGAGGGATTGTTCTACGCTGGAGGGATTCCTTTCTCAGGCTGAGGAGTGATTGTTCTATGCTGGAGGGATTCCTTTCTCAGGCTGAGGAGGGATTGTTCTAAGCTGGAGGGATTCCTTTCTCAGGCTGAGGAGGGATTGTTATATGCTGGAGGGATTCCTTTCTCAGTCTGAGGAGGGATTGTTCTACGCTGGAGGGATTCCTTTCTCAGGCTGAGGAGGGATTGTTCTACGCTGGAGGGATTCCTTTCTCATGCTGAGGAGGGATTGTTCTACGCTGGAGGGATTCCTTTCTCAGGCTGAGGAGGGATTGTTCTACGCTGGAGGGATTCCTTTCTCAGGCTGAGGAGGGATTGTTCTACGCTGGAGGGATTCCTTTCTCAGACTGAGGAGGGATTGTTCTACGCTGGAGGTATTCCTTTCTCAGGCTGAGGAGGGATTGTTCTACGCTGGAGGGATTCCTTTCTCAGGCTGAGGAGGGATTGTTCTACGCTGGAGGGATTCCTTTCTCAGACTGAGGAGGGATTGTTCTATGCTGGAGGGATTCCTTTCTCAGGCTGAGGAGGGATTGTTCTACGCTGGAGGGATTCCTTTCTCAGACTGAGGAGGGATTGTTCTATGCTGGAGGGATTCCTTTCTCAGACTGAGGAGGGATTGTTCTATGCTGGAGGGATTCCTTTCTCAGACTGAGGAGGGATTGTTCTACGCTGGAGGGATTGTTCTACGCTGGAGGGATTCCTTTCTCAGGCTGAGGAGGGATTGTTCTATGCTGGAGGGTTTTCCTTTCTCAGGCTGAGGAGGGATTGTTCTATGCTGGAGGGATTCCTTTCTCAGGCTGAGGAGGGATTGTTCTACGCTGGAGGGATTCCTTTCTCAGACTGAGGAGGGATTGTTCTACGCTGGAGGGATTCCTTTCTCAGACTGAGGAGGGATTGTTCTACGCTGGAGGGATTCCTTTCTCAGGCTGAGGAGGGATTGTTCTACGCTGGAGGGATTCCTTTCTCAGGCTGAGGAGGGATTGTTCTACGCTGGAGGGATTCCTTTCTCAGACTGAGGAGGGATTGTTCTATGCTGGAGGGATTCCTTTCTCAGGCTGAGGAGGGATTGTTCTACGCTGGAGGGATTCCTTTCTCAGACTGAGGAGGGATTGTTCTATGCTGGAGGGATTCCTTTCTCAGACTGAGGAGGGATTGTTCTACGCTGGAGGGATTCCTTTCTCAGACTGAGGAGGGATTGTTCTACGCTGGAGGGATTCCTTTCTCAGGCTGAGGAGGGATTGTTCTACGCTGGAGGGATTCCTTTCTCAGACTGAGGAGGGATTGTTCTACGCTGGAGGGATTCCTTTCTCAGACTGAGGAGGGATTGTTCTACGCTGGAGGGATTCCTTTCTCAGGCTGAGGAGGGATTGTTCTATGCTGGAGGGATTCCTTTCTCAGGCTGAGGAGGGATTGTTCTAAGCTGGAGGGATTCCTTTCTCAGGCTGAGGAGGGATTGTTATATGCTGGAGGGATTCCTTTCTCAGTCTGAGGAGGGATTGTTCTACGCTGGAGGGATTCCTTTCTCATGCTGAGGAGGGATTGTTCTACGCTGGAGGGATTCCTTTCTCAGGCTGAGGAGGGATTGTTCTACGCTGGAGGGATTCCTTTCTCAGGCTGAGGAGGGATTGTTCTACGCTGGAGGGATTCCTTTCTCAGGCTGAGGAGGGATTGTTCTATGCTGGAGGGATTCCTTTCTCAGGCTGAGGAGGGATTGTTCTACGCTGGAGGGATTCCTTTCTCAGACTGAGGAGGGATTGTTCTACGCTGGAGGGATTCCTTTCTCAGACTGAGGAGGGATTGTTCTACGCTGGAGGGATTCCTTTCTCAGGCTGAGGAGGGATTGTTCTACGCTGGAGGGATTCCTTTCTCAGGCTGAGGAGGGATTGTTCTACGCTGGAGGGATTCCTTTCTCAGACTGAGGAGGGATTGTTCTATGCTGGAGGGATTCCTTTCTCAGGCTGAGGAGGGATTGTTCTACGCTGGAGGGATTCCTTTCTCAGACTGAGGAGGGATTGTTCTATGCTGGAGGGATTCCTTTCTCAGACTGAGGAGGGATTGTTCTACGCTGGAGGGATTCCTTTCTCAGACTGAGGAGGGATTGTTCTACGCTGGAGGGATTCCTTTCTCAGGCTGAGGAGGGATTGTTCTACGCTGGAGGGATTCCTTTCTCAGACTGAGGAGGGATTGTTCTACGCTGGAGGGATTCCTTTCTCAGACTGAGGAGGGATTGTTCTACGCTGGAGGGATTCCTTTCTCAGGCTGAGGAGGGATTGTTCTATGCTGGAGGGATTCCTTTCTCAGGCTGAGGAGGGATTGTTCTAAGCTGGAGGGATTCCTTTCTCAGGCTGAGGAGGGATTGTTATATGCTGGAGGGATTCCTTTCTCAGTCTGAGGAGGGATTGTTCTACGCTGGAGGGATTCCTTTCTCATGCTGAGGAGGGATTGTTCTACGCTGGAGGGATTCCTTTCTCAGGCTGAGGAGGGATTGTTCTACGCTGGAGGGATTCCTTTCTCAGACTGAGGAGGGATTGTTCTACGCTGGAGGGATTCCTTTCTCAGACTGAGGAGGGATTGTTCTATGCTGGAGGGATTCCTTTCTCAGGCTGAGGAGGAATTGTTCTACGCTGGAGGGATTCCTTTCTCAGACTGAGGAGGGATTGTTCTACGCTGGAGGGATTCCTTTCTCAGGCTGAGGAGGGATTGTTCTACGCTGGAGGGATTCCTTTCTCAGGCTGAGGAGGGATTGTTCTACGCTGGAGGGATTCCTTTCTCAGGCTGAGGAGGGATTGTTCTACGCTGGAGGGTTTCCTTTCTCAGGCTGAGTAGGGATTGTTCTATGCTGGAGGGATTCCTTTCTCAGACTGAGGAGGGATTGTTCTACGCTGGAGGGATTCCTTTCTCAGGCTTAGGAGGGATTGTTCTACGCTGGAGGGATTCCTTTCTCAGGCTGAGGAGGGATTGTTCTATGCTGGAGGGATTCCTTTCTTATGCTGAGGAGGGATTGTTCTACGCTGGAGGGATTCCTTTCTCAGGCTGAGGAGGGATTGTTATATGCTGGAGGGATTCCTTTCTCAGACTGAGGAGGGATTGTTCTACGCTGGAGGGATTCCTTTCTCAGGCTGAGGAGGGATTGTTCTATGCTGGAGGGATTCCTTTCTCAGGCTGAGGAGGGATTGTTCTACGCTGGAGGGATTCCTTTCTCAGGCAGAGGAGGGATTGTTCTGCGCTGGAGGGATTCCTTTCCCAGGCTGAGGAGGGATTGTTCTGCGCTGGAGGGATTCCTATCTCAGGCTGAGGAGGGATTGTTCTACGCTGGAGGGATTCCTTTCTCAGACTGAGGAGGGATTGTTCTACGCTGGAGGGATTCCTTTCTCAGACTGAGGAGGGATTGTTCTATGCTGGAGGGATTCCTTTCTCAGGCTGAGGAGGAATTGTTCTACGCTGGAGGGATTCCTTTCTCAGACTGAGGAGGGATTGTTCTACGCTGGAGGGATTCCTTTCTCAGACTGAGGAGGGATTGTTCTACGCTGGAGGGATTCCTTTCTCAGGCTGAGGAGGGATTGTTCTACGCTGGAGGGATTCCTTTCTCAGGCTGAGGAGGGATTGTTCTACGCTGGAGGGATTCCTTTCTCAGGCTGAGGAGGGATTGTTCTACGCTGGAGGGATTCCTTTCTCAGGCTGAGGAGGGATTGTTCTACGCTGGAGGGATTCCTTTCTCAGGCTGAGGAGTGATTGTTCTATGCTGGAGGGATTCCTTTCTCAGGCTGAGGAGGGATTGTTCTAAGCTGGAGGGATTCCTTTCTCAGGCTGAGGAGGGATTGTTATATGCTGGAGGGATTCCTTTCTCAGTCTGAGGAGGGATTGTTCTACGCTGGAGGGATTCCTTTCTCAGGCTGAGGAGGGATTGTTCTACGCTGGAGGGATTCCTTTCTCATGCTGAGGAGGGATTGTTCTACGCTGGAGGGATTCCTTTCTCAGGCTGAGGAGGAATTGTTCTACGCTGGAGGGATTCCTTTCTCAGGCTGAGGAGGGATTGTTCTACGCTGGAGGGATTCCTTTCTCAGACTGAGGAGGGATTGTTCTACGCTGGAGGTATTCCTTTCTCAGGCTGAGGAGGGATTGTTCTACGCTGGAGGGATTCCTTTCTCAGGCTGAGGAGGGATTGTTCTACGCTGGAGGGATTCCTTTCTCAGACTGAGGAGGGATTGTTCTATGCTGGAGGGATTCCTTTCTCAGGCTGAGGAGGGATTGTTCTACGCTGGAGGGATTCCTTTCTCAGACTGAGGAGGGATTGTTCTATGCTGGAGGGATTCCTTTCTCAGACTGAGGAGGGATTGTTCTATGCTGGAGGGATTCCTTTCTCAGACTGAGGAGGGATTGTTCTACGCTGGAGGGATTGTTCTACGCTGGAGGGATTCCTTTCTCAGGCTGAGGAGGGATTGTTCTATGCTGGAGGGATTCCTTTCTCAGGCTGAGGAGGGATTGTTCTATGCTGGAGGGATTCCTTTCTCAGGCTGAGGAGGGATTGTTCTACGCTGGAGGGATTCCTTTCTCAGACTGAGGAGGGATTGTTCTACGCTGGAGGGATTCCTTTCTCAGACTGAGGAGGGATTGTTCTACGCTGGAGGGATTCCTTTCTCAGGCTGAGGAGGGATTGTTCTACGCTGGAGGGATTCCTTTCTCAGGCTGAGGAGGGATTGTTCTACGCTGGAGGGATTCCTTTCTCAGACTGAGGAGGGATTGTTCTATGCTGGAGGGATTCCTTTCTCAGGCTGAGGAGGGATTGTTCTACGCTGGAGGGATTCCTTTCTCAGACTGAGGAGGGATTGTTCTATGCTGGAGGGATTCCTTTCTCAGACTGAGGAGGGATTGTTCTACGCTGGAGGGATTCCTTTCTCAGACTGAGGAGGGATTGTTCTACGCTGGAGGGATTCCTTTCTCAGGCTGAGGAGGGATTGTTCTACGCTGGAGGGATTCCTTTCTAAGACTGAGGAGGGATTGTTCTACGCTGGAGGGATTCCTTTCTCAGACTGAGGAGGGATTGTTCTACGCTGGAGGGATTCCTTTCTCACACTGAGGAGGGATTGTTCTATGCTGGAGGGATTCCTTTCTCAGGCTGAGGAGGGATTGTTCTAAGCTGGAGGGATTCCTTTCTCAGGCTGAGGAGGGATTGTTATATGCTGGAGGGATTCCTTTCTCAGTATGAGGAGGGATTGTTCTACGCTGGAGGGATTCCTTTCTCATGCTGAGGAGGGATTGTTCTACGCTGGAGGGATTCCTTTCTCAGGCTGAGGAGGGATTGTTCTACGCTGGAGGGATTCCTTTCTCAGGCTGAGGAGGGATTGTTCTACGCTGGAGGGATTCCTTTATCAGACTGAGGAGGGATTGTTCTACGCTGGAGGGATTCCTTTCTCAGGCTGAGGAGGGATTGTTCTACGCTGGAGGGATTCCTTTCTCAGGCTGAGGAGGGATTGTTCTACGCTGGAGGGATTCCTTTCTCAGACTGAGGAGGGATTGTTCTATGCTGGAGGGAATCCTTTCTCAGGCTGAGGAGGGATTGTTCTACGCTGGAGGGATTCCTTTCTCAGACTGAGGAGGGATTGTTCTACGCTGGAGGGATTCCTTTCTCAGACTGAGGAGGGATTGTTCTATGCTGGAGGGATTCCTTTCTCAGACTGAGGAGGGATTGTTCTATGCTGGAGGGATTCCTTTCTCAGACTGAGGAGGGATTGTTCTACGCTGAAGGGATTGTTCTACGCTGGAGGGATTCCTTTCTCAGGCTGAGGAGGGATTGTTCTATGCTGGAGGGATTCCTTTCTCAGGCTGAGGAGGGATTGTTCTATGCTGGAGGGATTCCTTTCTCAGACTGAGGAGGGATTTTTCTACGCTGGAGGGATTCCTTTCTCAGACTGAGGAGGGATTGTTCTATGGTGGAGGGATTCCTTTCTCAGACTGAGGAGGGATTGTTCTATGCTGGAGGGATTCCTTTCTCAGACTGAGGAGGGATTGTTCTATGCTGGAGGGATTCCTTTCTCAGACTGAGGAGGGATTGTTCTACGCTGGAGGGATTCCTTTCTCAGACTGAGGAGGGATTGTTCTACGCTGGAGGGATTCCTTTCTCAGACTGAGGAGGGATTGTTCTACGCCGGAGGGATTCCTTTCTCAGGCTGAGGAGGGATTGTTCTACGCTGGAGGGATTCCTTTCTCAGACTGAGGAGGGATTGTTCTACGCTGGAGGGATTCCTCTCTCAGGCTGAGGAGGGATTGTTCTACGCTGGAGGGATTCCTTTCTCAGGCTGGGAGGGATTGTTCTACGCTGGAGGGATTCCTTTCTCAGACTGAGGAGGGATTGTTCTATGCCGGAGGGATTCCTTTCTCAGGCTGAGGAGGGATTGTTCTACGCTGGAGGGATTCCTTTCTCAGGCTGAGGAGGGATTGTTCTACGCTGGAGGGTTTCCTTTCTCAGACTGAGGAGGGATTGTTCTATGCTGGAGGGATTCCTTTCTCAGGCTGAGGAGGGATTGTTCTACGCTGGAGGGATTCCTTTCTCAGGCTGAGGAGGGATTGTTCTATGCTGGAGGGATTCCTTTCTCAGGCTGAGGAGGGATTGTTCTACGCTGGAGGGATTCCTTTCTCAGACTGAGGAGGGATTGTTCTACGCTGGAGGGATTCCTTTCTCAGGCTGAGGAGGATTTGTTCTACGCTGGAGGGATTCCTTTCTCAGACTGAGGAGGGATTGTTCTACGCTGGAGGGTTTCCTTTCTCAGACTGAGGAGGGATTGTTCTTTGCTGGAGGGATTCCTTTCTCAGGCTGAGGAGGGATTGTTCTACGCTGGAGGGATTCCTTTCTCAGGCTGAGGAGGGATTGTTCTATGCTGGAGGGATTCCTTTCTCAGGCTGAGGAGGGATTGTTCTACGCTGGAGGGATTCCTTTCTCAGACTGAGGAGGGATTGTTGTACGCTGGAGGGATTCCTTTCTCAGGCTGAGGAGGATTTGTTCTACGCTGGAGGGATTCCTTTCTCAGACTGAGGAGGGATTGTTCTACGCTGGAGGGATTCCTTTCTCAGGCTGAGGAGGGATTGTTCTACGCTGGAGGGATTCCTTTCTCAGGCTGAGGAGGGATTGTTCTACGCTGGAGGGATTCCTTTCTCAGACTGAGGAGGGATTGTTCTATGCTGGAGGGATTCCTTTCTCAGGCTGAGGAGGGATTGTTCTACGCTGGAGGGATTCCTTTCTCAGACTGAGGAGGGATTGTTCTATGCTGGAGGGATTCCTTTCTCAGACTGAGGAGGGATTGTTCTACGCTGGAGGGATTCCTTTCTCAGACTGAGGAGGGATTGTTCTACGCTGGAGGGATTCCTTTCTCAGGCTGAGGAGGGATTGTTCTACGCTGGAGGGATTCCTTTCTAAGACTGAGGAGGGATTGTTCTACGCTGGAGGGATTCCTTTCTCAGACTGAGGAGGGATTGTTCTACGCTGGAGGGATTCCTTTCTCACACTGAGGAGGGATTGTTCTATGCTGGAGGGATTCCTTTCTCAGGCTGAGGAGGGATTGTTCTAAGCTGGAGGGATTCCTTTCTCAGGCTGAGGAGGGATTGTTATATGCTGGAGGGATTCCTTTCTCAGTATGAGGAGGGATTGTTCTACGCTGGAGGGATTCCTTTCTCATGCTGAGGAGGGATTGTTCTACGCTGGAGGGATTCCTTTCTCAGGCTGAGGAGGGATTGTTCTACGCTGGAGGGATTCCTTTCTCAGGCTGAGGAGGGATTGTTCTACGCTGGAGGGATTCCTTTATCAGACTGAGGAGGGATTGTTCTACGCTGGAGGGATTCCTTTCTCAGGCTGAGGAGGGATTGTTCTACGCTGGAGGGATTCCTTTCTCAGGCTGAGGAGGGATTGTTCTACGCTGGAGGGATTCCTTTCTCAGACTGAGGAGGGATTGTTCTATGCTGGAGGGAATCCTTTCTCAGGCTGAGGAGGGATTGTTCTACGCTGGAGGGATTCCTTTCTCAGACTGAGGAGGGATTGTTCTACGCTGGAGGGATTCCTTTCTCAGACTGAGGAGGGATTGTTCTATGCTGGAGGGATTCCTTTCTCAGACTGAGGAGGGATTGTTCTATGCTGGAGGGATTCCTTTCTCAGACTGAGGAGGGATTGTTCTACGCTGAAGGGATTGTTCTACGCTGGAGGGATTCCTTTCTCAGGCTGAGGAGGGATTGTTCTATGCTGGAGGGATTCCTTTCTCAGGCTGAGGAGGGATTGTTCTATGCTGGAGGGATTCCTTTCTCAGACTGAGGAGGGATTTTTCTACGCTGGAGGGATTCCTTTCTCAGACTGAGGAGGGATTGTTCTATGGTGGAGGGATTCCTTTCTCAGACTGAGGAGGGATTGTTCTATGCTGGAGGGATTCCTTTCTCAGACTGAGGAGGGATTGTTCTATGCTGGAGGGATTCCTTTCTCAGACTGAGGAGGGATTGTTCTACGCTGGAGGGATTCCTTTCTCAGACTGAGGAGGGATTGTTCTACGCTGGAGGGATTCCTTTCTCAGACTGAGGAGGGATTGTTCTACGCCGGAGGGATTCCTTTCTCAGGCTGAGGAGGGATTGTTCTACGCTGGAGGGATTCCTTTCTCAGACTGAGGAGGGATTGTTCTACGCTGGAGGGATTCCTCTCTCAGGCTGAGGAGGGATTGTTCTACGCTGGAGGGATTCCTTTCTCAGGCTGGGAGGGATTGTTCTACGCTGGAGGGATTCCTTTCTCAGACTGAGGAGGGATTGTTCTATGCCGGAGGGATTCCTTTCTCAGGCTGAGGAGGGATTGTTCTACGCTGGAGGGATTCCTTTCTCAGGCTGAGGAGGGATTGTTCTACGCTGGAGGGTTTCCTTTCTCAGACTGAGGAGGGATTGTTCTATGCTGGAGGGATTCCTTTCTCAGGCTGAGGAGGGATTGTTCTACGCTGGAGGGATTCCTTTCTCAGGCTGAGGAGGGATTGTTCTATGCTGGAGGGATTCCTTTCTCAGGCTGAGGAGGGATTGTTCTACGCTGGAGGGATTCCTTTCTCAGACTGAGGAGGGATTGTTCTACGCTGGAGGGATTCCTTTCTCAGGCTGAGGAGGATTTGTTCTACGCTGGAGGGATTCCTTTCTCAGACTGAGGAGGGATTGTTCTACGCTGGAGGGTTTCCTTTCTCAGACTGAGGAGGGATTGTTCTTTGCTGGAGGGATTCCTTTCTCAGGCTGAGGAGGGATTGTTCTACGCTGGAGGGATTCCTTTCTCAGGCTGAGGAGGGATTGTTCTATGCTGGAGGGATTCCTTTCTCAGGCTGAGGAGGGATTGTTCTACGCTGGAGGGATTCCTTTCTCAGACTGAGGAGGGATTGTTGTACGCTGGAGGGATTCCTTTCTCAGGCTGAGGAGGATTTGTTCTACGCTGGAGGGATTCCTTTCTCAGACTGAGGAGGGATTGTTCTACGCTGGAGGGATTCCTTTCTCAGGCTGAGGAGGGATTGTTCTATACTGGAGGGATTCCTTTCTCAGGCTGAGGAGGAATTGTTCTACGCTGGAGGGATTCCTTTCTCAGACTGAGGAGGGATTGTTCTATGCTGGAGGGATTCCTTTCTCAGACTGAGGAGGGATTGTTCTACGCTGGAGGGATTCCTTTCTCAGGCTGAGGAGGAATTGTTCTACGCTGGAGGGATTCCTTTCTCAGACTGAGGAGGGATTGTTCTACGCTGGAGGGATTCCTTTCTCAGGCTGAGGAGGGATTGTTCTATGGTGGAGGGATTCCTTTCTCAGACTGAGGAGGGATTGTTCTACGCTGGAGGGATTCCTTTCTCAGGCTGAGGAGGGATTGTTCTATACTGGAGGGATTCCTTTCTCAGGCTGAGGAGGAATTGTTCTACGCTGGAGGGATTCCTTTCTCAGACTGAGGAGGGATTGTTCTATGCTGGAGGGATTCCTTTCTCAGACTGAGGAGGGATTGTTCTACGCTGGAGGGATTCCTTTCTCAGGCTGAGGAGGAATTGTTCTACGCTGGAGGGATTCCTTTCTCAGACTGAGGAGGGATTGTTCTACGCTGGAGGGATTCCTTTCTCAGGCTGAGGAGGGATTGTTCTATGGTGGAGGGATTTCTTTCTCAGACTGAGGAGGGATTGTTCTATGCTGGAGGGATTCCTTTCTCAGACTGAGGAGGGATTGTTCTATGCTGGAGGGATTCCTTTCTCAGACTGAGGAGGGATTGTTCTATGCTGGAGGGATTCCTTTCTCAGACTGAGGAGGGATTGTTCTATGCTGGAGGGATTCCTTTCTCAGACTGAGGAGGGATTGTTCTACGCTGGAGGGATTCCTTTCTCAGACTGAGGAGGGATTGTTCTACGCCGGAGGGATTCCTTTCTCAGGCTGAGGAGGGATTGTTCTACGCTGGAGGGATTCCTTTCTCAGATTGAGGAGGGATTGTTCTACGCTGGAGGGATTCCTTTCTCAGGCTGAGGAGGGATTGTTCTACGCTGGAGGGATTCCTTTCTCAGGCTGGGAGGGATTGTTCTACGCTGGAGGGATTCCTTTCTCAGACTGAGGAGGGATTGTTCTATGCCGGAGGGA
The DNA here is from genome assembly GCF_040206685.1 of Ascaphus truei. NCBI lineage: Eukaryota > Metazoa > Chordata > Amphibia > Anura > Ascaphidae > Ascaphus > Ascaphus truei. The sequence goes on from NW_027456895.1 coordinate 145,446, forward strand.
TTCCTTTCTCAGGCTGAGGAGGGATTGTTCTACGCTGGAGGGATTCCTTTCTCAGGCTGAGGAGGGATTGTTCTACGCTGGAGGGATTCCTTTCTCAAGCTGAGGAGGGATTGTTCTACGCTGGAGGGATTCCTTTCTCAGGCTGAGGAGGGATTGTTCTACGCTGGAGGGATTCCTTTCTCAGGCTGAGGAGGGATTGTTCTACGCTGGAGGGATTCCTTTCTCAGACTGAGGAGGAATTATTCTATGCTGGAGGGATTCCTTTCTCAGGCTGAGGAGGGATTGTTCTACGCTGGAGGGATTACTTTCTCAGGCTGAGGAGGGATTGTTCTACGCTGGAGGGATTACTTTCTCAGGCTGAGGAGGGATTGTTCTACGCTGGAGGGATTCCTTTCTCAGGCTGAGGAGGGATTGTTCTACGCTTTAGGGATTCCTTTCTCAGGCTGAGGAGGGATTGTTCTATGCTGGAGGGATTCCTTTCTCAGGCTGAGGAGGGATTGTTCTACGCTGGAGGGATTCCTTTCTCAGGCTGAGGAGGGATTGTTCTTTGCTGGAGGGATTCCTTTCTCAGGCTGAGGAGGGATTGTTCTATGCTGGAGGGATTCCTTTCTCAGACTGAGGAGGGATTGTTCTACGCTGGAGGGATTCCTTTCTCAGGCTGAGGAGGGATTGTTCTACGCTGGAGGGATTCTTTTCTCAGGCTGAGGAGGGATTGTTCTACGCTGGAGGGATTCCTTTCTCAGGCTGAGGAGGGATTGTTCTACGCTTGAGGGATTCCTTTCTCAGGCTGAGGAGGGATTGTTCTACGCTGGAGGGATTCCTTTCGCAGGCTGAGGAGGGATTGTTCTATGCTGGAGGGATTCCTTTCTCAGGCTGAGGAGGGATTGTTCTATGCTGGAGGGATTCCTTTCTCAGGCTGAGGAGGGATTGTTCTATGCTGGAGGGATTCCTTTCTCAGGCTGAGGAGGGATTGTTCTATGCTGGAGGGATTCCTTTCTCAGGCTGAGGAGGGATTGTTCTACGATGGAGGGATTCCTTTCTCAGGCTGAGGAGGGATTGTTCTATGTTGGAGGGATTCCTTTCTCAGGCTGAGGAGGGATTGTTCTATGCTGGCGGGAATCCTTTCTCAGGCTGAGGAGGGATTGTTCTACGCTGGAGGGATTCCTTTCTCAGGCTGAGGAGGGATTGTTCTACGCTGGAGGGATTCCTTTCTCAGGCTGAGGAGGGATTGTTCTATGCTGGAGGGATTCCTTTCTCAGGCTGAGGAGGGATTGTTCTACGCTGGAGGGATTCCTTTCTCAGACTGAGGAGGGATTGTTCTACGCTGGAGGGATTCCTTTCTCAGGCTGAGGAGGATTTGTTCTACGCTGGAGGGATTCCTTTCTCAGACTGAGGAGGGATTGTTCTACGCTGGAGGGATTCCTTTCTCAGGCTGAGGAGGGATTGTTCTATACTGGAGGGATTCCTTTCTCAGGCTGAGGAGGAATTGTTCTACGCTGGAGGGATTCCTTTCTCAGACTGAGGAGGGATTGTTCTATGCTGGAGGGATTCCTTTCTCAGACTGAGGAGGGATTGTTCTACGCTGGAGGGATTCCTTTCTCAGGCTGAGGAGGAATTGTTCTACGCTGGAGGGATTCCTTTCTCAGACTGAGGAGGGATTGTTCTACGCTGGAGGGATTCCTTTCTCAGGCTGAGGAGGGATTGTTCTATGGTGGAGGGATTCCTTTCTCAGACTGAGGAGGGATTGTTCTATGCTGGAGGGATTCCTTTCTCAGACTGAGGAGGGATTGTTCTATGCTGGAGGGATTCCTTTCTCAGACTGAGGAGGGATTGTTCTATGCTGGAGGGATTCCTTTCTCAGACTGAGGAGGGATTGTTCTATGCTGGAGGGATTCCTTTCTCAGACTGAGGAGGGATTGTTCTACGCTGGAGGGATTCCTTTCTCAGACTGAGGAGGGATTGTTCTACGCCGGAGGGATTCCTTTCTCAGGCTGACGAGGGATTGTTCTACGCTGGAGGGATTCCTTTCTCAGATTGAGGAGGGATTGTTCTACGCTGGAGGGATTCCTTTCTCAGGCTGAGGAGGGATTGTTCTACGCTGGAGGGATTCCTTTCTCAGGCTGGGAGGGATTGTTCTACGCTGGAGGGATTCCTTTCTCAGACTGAGGAGGGATTGTTCTATGCCGGAGGGATTCCTTTCTCAGGCTGAGGAGGGATTGTTCTACGCTGGAGGGATTCCTTTCTCAGGCTGAGGAGGGATTGTTCTACGCTGGAGGGATTCCTTTCTCAAGCTGAGGAGGGATTGTTCTACGCTGGAGGGATTCCTTTCTCAGGCTGAGGAGGGATTGTTCTACGCTGGAGGGATTCCTTTCTCAGGCTGAGGAGGGATTGTTCTACGCTGGAGGGATTCCTTTCTCAGACTGAGGAGGAATTATTCTATGCTGGAGGGATTCCTTTCTCAGGCTGAGGAGGGATTGTTCTACGCTGGAGGGATTACTTTCTCAGGCTGAGGAGGGATTGTTCTACGCTGGAGGGATTACTTTCTCAGGCTGAGGAGGGATTGTTCTACGCTGGAGGGATTCCTTTCTCAGGCAAGGAGGGATTGTTCTACGCTTTAGGGATTCCTTTCTCAGGCTGAGGAGGGATTGTTCTATGCTGGAGGGATTCCTTTCTCAGGCTGAGGAGGGATTGTTCTACGCTGGAGGGATTCCTTTCTCAGGCTGAGGAGGGATTGTTCTATGCTGGAGGGATTCCTTTCTCAGGCTGAGGAGGGATTGTTCTATGCTGGAGGGATTCCTTTCTCAGACTGAGGAGGGATTGTTCTACGCTGGAGGGATTCCTTTCTCAGGCTGAGGAGGGATTGTTCTACGCTGGAGGGATTCTTTTCTCAGGCTGAGGAGGGATTGTTCTACGCTGGAGGGATTCCTTTCTCAGGCTGAGGAGGGATTGTTCTACGCTTGAGGGATTCCTTTCTCAGGCTGAGGAGGGATTGTTCTACGCTGGAGGGATTCCTTTCGCAGGCTGAGGAGGGATTGTTCTATGCTGGAGGGATTCCTTTCTCAGGCTGAGGAGGGATTGTTCTATGCTGGAGGGATTCCTTTCTCAGGCTGAGGAGGGATTGTTCTATGCTGGAGGGATTCCTTTCTCAGGCTGAGGAGGGATTGTTCTATGCTGGAGGGATTCCTTTCTCAGGCTGAGGAGGGATTGTTCTACGATGGAGGGATTCCTTTCTCAGGCTGAGGAGGGATTGTTCTATGTTGGAGGGATTCCTTTCTCAGGCTGAGGAGGGATTGTTCTATGCTGGCGGGATTCCTTTCTCAGGCTGAGGAGGGATTGTTCTACGCTGGAGGGATTCCTTTCTCAGGCTGAGGAGGGATTGTTCTACGCTGGAGGGATTCCTTTCTCAGGCTGAGGAGGGATTGTTCTATGCCGGAGGGATTCCTTTCTCAGGCTGAGGAGGGATTGTTCTACGCTGGAGGGATTCCTTTCTCAGGCTGAGGAGGGATTGTTCTATGCTGGAGGGATTCCTTTCTCAGACTGAGGAGGGATTGTTCTATGCTGGAGGGATTCCTTTCTCAGACTGAGGAGGGATTGTTCTATGCTGGAGGGATTCCTTTCTCAGACTAAGGAGGGATTGTTCTATGCTGGAGGGATTCCTTTCTCAGACTGAGGAGGGATTGTTCTATGCTGGAGGGATTCCTTTCTCAGACTGAGGAGGGATTGTTCTACGCTGGAGGGATTCCTTTCTCAGACTGAGGAGGGATTGTTCTACGCCGGAGGGATTCCTTTCTCAGGCTGAGGAGGGATTGTTCTACGCTGGAGGGATTCCTTTCTCAGACTGAGGAGGGATTGTTCTACGCTGGAGGGATTCCTTTCTCAGGCTGAGGAGGGATTGTTCTACGCTGGAGGGATTCCTTTCTCAGGCTGGGAGGGATTGTTCTACGCTGGAGGGATTCCTTTCTCAGACTGAGGAGGGATTGTTCTATGCCGGAGGGATTCCTTTCTCAGGCTGAGGAGGGATTGTTCTACGCTGGAGGGATTCCTTTCTCAGGCTGAGGAGGGATTGTTCTATGCTGGAGGGATTCCTTTCTCAGGCTGAGGAGGAATTGTTCTACGCTGGAGGGATTCCTTTCTCAGACTGAGGAGGGATTGTTCTACGCTGGAGGGATTCCTTTCTCAGGCTGAGGAGGGATTGTTCTATGCCGGAGGGATTCCTTTCTCTTGCTGAGGATGGATTGTTCTACGCTGGAGGGATTCCTTTCTCAGGCTGAGGAGGGATTGTTCTACGCTGGAGGGTTTCCTTTCTCAGGCTGAGGAGGGATTGTTCTGCGCTGGAGGGATTCCTTTCTCAGGCTGAGGAGGGATTGTTCTACGCTGGAGGGATTCCTTTCTCAGGCTGAGGAGGAATTGTTCTACGCTGGAGGGATTCCTTTCTCAGGCTGAGGAGGGATTGTTCTATGCTGGAAGGATTCCTTTCTCAGGCTGAGGAGGGATTGTTCTACGCTGGAGGGATTCCTTTCTCAGGCCGAGGAGGAATTGTTCTATGCTGGACGGATTCCTTTCTCAGGCTGAGGAGGGATTGTTCTATGCCGGAGGGATTCCTTTCTCAGGCTGAGGAGGGATTGTTCTATGCCGGAGGGATTCCTTTCTCAGGCTGAGGAGGGATTGTTCTACGCTGGAGGGATTCCTTTCTCAGGCCGAGGAGGAATTGTTCTATGCTGGACGGATTCCTTTCTCAGGCTGAGGAGGGATTGTTCTACGCTGGAGGGATTCCTTTCTCAGGCAGAGGAGGGATTGTTCTACGCTGGAGGGATTCCTTTCTCAGGCAGAGGAGGGATTGTTCTACGCCGGAGGGATTCCTTTCTCAGACTGAGGAGGGATTGTTCTACGCTGGAGGGATTCCTTTCTCAGAATGAGGAGGGATTGTTCTACGCTGGAGGGATTCCTTTCTCAGGCTGAGGAGGGATTGTTCTACGCTGGAGGGATTCCTTTCTCAGGCTGAGGAGGAATTGTTCTACGCTGGAGGTATTCCTTTCTCAGGCTGAGGAGGGATTGTTCTATGCCGGAGGGATTCCTTTCTCAGACTGAGGAGGGATTGTTCTACGCTGGAGGGATTCCTTTCTCAGGCTGAGGAGGGATTGTTCAACGCTGGAGGGATTCCTTTCTCAGGCTGAGGAGGGATTGTTCTACGCTGGAGGGATTCCTTTCTCAGGCTGAGGAGGGATTGTTCTACGCTGGAGGGATTCCTTTCTCAGGCTGAGGAGGGATTGTTCTACGCTGGAGGGATTCCTTTCTCAGGCTGAGGAGGGATTGTTCTACGCTGGAGGGATTCCTTTCTCAGGCTGAGGAGGGATTGTTCTATGCTGGAGGGATTCCTTTCTCAGGCTGAGGAGGGATTGTTCTACGCTGGAGGGATTCCTTTCTCAGGCTGAGGAGGGATTGTTCTACGCCGGAGGGATTCCTTTCTCAGGCTGAGGAGGGATTGTTCTACGCTGGAGGGATTCCTTTCTCAGGCTGAGGAGGGATTGTTCTACGCTGGAGGGATTCCTTTCTCAGGCTGAGGAGGGATTGTTCTATGCTGGAGGGATTCCTTTCTCAGGCTGAGGAGGGATTGTTCTACGCTGGAGGGATTCCTTTCTCATGCTGAGGAGGGATTGTTCTATGCTGGAGGGATTCCTTTCTCAGGCTGAGGAGGGATTGTTCTATGCTGGAAGGATTCCTTTCTCAGGCTGAGAAGGGATTGTTCTACGCTGGAGGGATTCCTTTCTCAGGCCGAGGAGGAATTGTTCTATGCTGGACGGATTCCTTTCTCAGGCTGAGGAGGGATTGTTCTACGCTGGAGGGATTCCTTTCTCAGGCAGAGGAGGGATTGTTCTACGCTGGAGGGATTCCTTTCTCAGGCAGAGGAGGGATTGTTCTACGCTGGAGGGATTCCTTTCTCAGGCTGAGGAGGGATTGTTCTACGCTGGAGGGATTCCTTTCTCAGGCTGAGGAGGGATTGTTCTACGCTGGAGGGATTCCTTTCTCAGGCTGAGGAGGGATTGTTCTATGCCTGAGGGATTCCTTTCTCAGGCTGAGGAGGGATTGTTCTACGCTGGAGGGATTCCTTTCTCAGGCTGAGGAGGGATTGTTCTACGCTGGAGGGATTCCTTTCTCAGGCCGAGGAGGAATTGTTCTTTGCTGGAGGGATTCCTTTCTCAGGCTGAGGAGGGATTGTTCTACGCTGGAGGGATTCCTTTCTCAGGCTGAGGAGGGATTGTTCTACGCTTGAGGGATTCCTTTCTCAGGCTGAGGAGGAATTGTTCTACGCTGGAGGGATTCCTTTCTCAGGCTGAGGAGGGATTGTTCTATGCTGGACGGATTCCTTTCTCAGACTGAGGAGGGATTGTTCTACGCTGGAGGGATTCCTTTCTCAAGCTGAGGAGGGATTGTTCTACGCTGGAGGGATTCCTTTCTCAGACTGAGGAGGGATTGTTCTACGCTGGAGGGATTCCTTTCTCAAGCTGAGGAGGGATTGTTCTACGCTGGAGGGATTCCTTTCTCAGACTGAGGAGGGATTGTTCTATGCTCGAGGGATTCCTTTCTCAAGCTGAGGAGGGATTGTTCTATGCTGGAGGGATTCCTTTCTCAAGCTGAGGAGGGATTGTTCTACGCTGGAGGGATTCCTTTCTCAGGCTGAAGAGGGATTGTTCTACGCTGGAGGGATTCCTTTCTCAGGCTGAGGAGGGATTGTTCTACGCTGGAGGGATACCTTTCTCAGGCTGAGGAGGGATTGTTCTACGCTGGAGGGATTCCTTTCTCAGGCTGAGGAGGGATTGTTCTACGTTGGAGGGATTCCTTTCTCAGACTGAGGAGGGATTGTTCTACGCTGGAGGGATTCCTTTCTCAGGCTGAGGAGGGATTGTTCTACGCTGGAGGGATTCCTTTCTCAGACTGAGGAGGGATTGTTCTACGCTGGAGGGATTCCTTTCTCAGGCTGAGGAGGGATTGTTCTATGCTGGAGGGATTCCTTTCTCAGGCTGAGGAGGAATTGTTCTATGCTGGAGGGATTCCTTTCTCAGACTGAGGAGGGATTGTTCTACGCTGGAGGGATTCCTTTCTCAGGCTGAGGAGGGATTGTTCTACGCTGGAGGGATTCCTTTCTCAGGCTGAGGAGGGATTGTTCTACGCTGGAGGGATTCCTTTCTCAGGCTGAGGAGGGATTGTTCTACGCTGGAGGGATTCCTTTCTCAGGCTGAGGAGGGATTGTTCTATGCTGGAGGGATTCCTTTCTCAGACTGAGGAGGGATTGTTCTATGCTGGAGGGATTCCTTTCTCAGACTGAGGAGGGATTGTTCTACGCTGGAGGGATTCCTTTCTCAGACTGAGGAGGGATTGTTCTACGCCGGAGGGATTCCTTTCTCAGGCTGAGGAGGGATTGTTCTACGCTGGAGGGATTCCTTTCTCAGACTGAGGAGGGATTGTTCTACGCTGGAGGGATTCCTTTCTCAGGCTGAGGAGGGATTGTTCTACGCTGGAGGGATTCCTTTCTCAGGCTGGGAGGGATTGTTCTACGCTGGAGGGATTCCTTTCTCAGACTGAGGAGGGATTGTTCTATGCCGGAGGGATTCCTTTCTCAGGCTGAGGAGGGATTGTTCTACGCTGGAGGGATTCCTTTCTCAGGCTGAGGAGGGATTGTTCTACGCTGGAGGGTTTCCTTTCTCAGACTGAGGAGGGATTGTTCTATGCTGGAGGGATTCCTTTCTCAGGCTGAGGAGGGATTGTTCTATGCTGGAGGGATTCCTTTCTCAGGCTGAGGAGGGATTGTTCTATGCTGGAGGGATTCCTTTCTCAGGCTGAGGAGGGATTGTTCTACGCTGGAGGGATTCCTTTCTCAGACTGAGGAGGGATTGTTCTACGCTGGAGGGATTCCTTTCTCAGACTGAGGAGGAATTGTTCTACGCTGGAGGGATTCCTTTCTCAGACTGAGGAGGGATTGTTCTACGCTGGAGGGATTCCTTTCTCAGGCTGAGGAGGGATTGTTCTATGCTGGAGGGATTCCTTTCTCAGGCTGAGGAGGAATTGTTCTACGCTGGAGGGATTCCTTTCTCAGACTGAGGAGGGATTGTTCTACGCTGGAGGGATTGCTTTCTCAGACTGAGGAGGGATTGTTCTATGCTGGAGGGATTCCTTTCTCAGGCTGAGGAGGAATTGTTCTACGCTGGAGGGATTCCTTTCTCAGACTGAGGAGGGATTGTTCTACGCTGGAGGGATTGCTTTCTCAGACTGAGGAGGGATTGTTCTACGCTGGAGGGATTCCTTTCTCAGGCTGAGGAGGGATTGTTCTATGCCGGAGGGATTCCTTTCTCAGGCTGAGGAGGGATTGTTCTACGCTGGAGGGTTTCCTTTCTCAGACTGAGGAGGGATTGTTCTACGCTGGAAGGATTCCTTTCTCAGGCTGAGGAGGGATTGTTCTACGCTGGAGGGATTCCTTTCTCAGGCTGAGGAGGGATTGTTCTACGCTGGAGGGATTCCTTTCTCAGGCTGAGGAGGAATTGTTCTACGCTGGAGGGATTCCTTTCTCAGGCTGAGGAGGGATTGTTCTATGCCGGAGGGATTCCTTTCTCAGGCTGAGGAGGGATTGTTCTATGCCGGAGGGATTCCTTTCTCAGGCTGAGGAGGGATTGTTCTACGCTGGAGGGATTCCTTTCTCAGACTGAGGAGGGATTGTTCTACGCTGGAGGGATTCCTTTCTCAGGCTGAGGAGGGATTGTTCTATGCTGGAGGGATTCCTTTCTCAGGCTGAGGAGGGATTGTTCTATGCTGGAGGGATTCCTTTCTCAGGCTGAGGAGGGATTGTTCTATGCTGGAGGGATTCCTTTCTCAGGCTGAGGAGGGATTGTTCTATGCTGGAGGGATTCCTTTCTCAGGCTGAGGAGGGATTGTTCTACGATGGAGGGATTCCTTTCTCAGGCTGAGGAGGGATTGTTCTATGTTGGAGGGATTCCTTTCTCAGGCTGAGGAGGGATTGTTCTATGCTGGAGGGATTCCTTTCTCAGGCTGAGGAGGGATTGTTCTACGCTGGAGGGATTCCTTTCTCAGGCTGAGGAGGGATTGTTCTATGCCGGAGGGATTCCTTTCTCAGACTGAGGAGGGATTGTTCTACGCTGGAGGGATTCCTTTCTCAGGCTGAGGAGGGATTGTTCTACGCTGGAGGGATTCCTTTCTCAGGCTGAGGAAGGATTGTTCTATGCCGGAGGGATTCCTTTCTCAGACTGAGGAGGGATTGTTCTACGCTGGAGGGATTCCTTTCTCAGGCTGAGGAGGGATTGTTCAACGCTGGAGGGATTCCTTTCTCAGGCTGAGGAGGGATTGTTCTACGTTGGAGGGATTCCTTTCTCAGGCTGAGGAGGGATTGTTCTACGCTGGAAGGATTCCTTTCTCAGGCTGAGGAGGGATTGTTCTACGCTGGAGGGATTCCTTTCTCAGGCCGAGGAGGAATTGTTCTATGCTGGACGGATTCCTTTCTCAGGCTGAGGAGGGATTGTTCTACGCTGGAGGGATTCCTTTCTCAGGCAGAGGAGGGATTGTTCTACGCTGGAGGGATTCCTTTCTCAGGCAGAGGTGGGATTGTTCTACGCTGGAGGGATTGCTTTCTCAGGCTGAGGAGGGATTGTTCTACGCTGGAGGGATTCCTTTCTCAGGCTGAGGAGGGATTGTTCTACGCTGGAGGGATTCCTTTCTCAGGCTGAGGAGGGATTGTTCTACGCTGGAGGGATTCCTTTCTCAGGCTGAGGAGGGATTGTTCTACGCTTGAGGGATTCCTTTCTCAGGCTGAGGAGGGATTGTTCTACGCTTGAGGGATTCCTTTCTCAGGCTGAGGAGGAATTGTTCTACGCTGGAGGGATTCCTTTCTCAGGCTGAGGAGGGATTGTTCTATGCTGGACGGATTCCTTTCTCAAGCTGAGGAGGGATTGTTCTACGCTGGAGGGATTCCTTTCTCAGGCTGAGGAGGGATTGTTCTACGCTGGAGGGATTCCTTTCGCAGGCTGAGGAGGGATTGTTCTACGCTGGAGGGATTCCTTTCTCAGACTGAGGAGGGATTGTTCTACGCTGGAGGGATTCCTTTCTCAGACTGAGGAGGGATTGTTCTATGCTCGAGGGATTCCTTTCTCAAGCTGAGGAGGGATTGTTCTATGCTGGAGGGATTCCTTTCTCAAGCTGAGGAGGGATTGTTCTACGCTGGAGGGATTCCTTTCTCAAGCTGAGGAGGGATTGTTCTACGCTGGAGGGATTCCTTTCTCAGGCTGAGGAGGGATTGTTCTACGCTGGAGGGATTCCTTTCTCAGGCTGAGGAGGGATTGTTCTACGCTGGAGGGATTCCTTTCTCAGGCTGAGGAGGGATTGTTCTATGCCGGAGGGATTCCTTTCTCAGGCTGAGGAGGGATTGTTCTACGCTGGAGGGATTCCTTTCTCAGACTGAGGAGGGATTGTTCTACGCTGGAGGGATTCCTTTCTCAGGCTGAGGAGGGATTGTTCTACGCTGGAGGGATTCCTTTCTCAGGCTGAGGAGGGATTGTTCTATGCTGGAGGGATTCCTTTCTCAGGCTGAGGAGGGATTGTTCTATGCTGGAGGGATTCCTTTCTCAGGCTGAGGAGGGATTGTTCTATGCTGGAGGGATTCCTTTCTCAGGCTGAGGAGGGATTGTTCTATGCTGGAGGGATTCCTTTCTCAGGCTGAGGAGGGATTGTTCTACGATGGAGGGATTCCTTTCTCAGGCTGAGGAGGGATTGTTCTATGCTGGAGGGATTCCTTTCTCAGGCTGAGGAGGGATTGTTCTACGCTGGAGGGATTCCTTTCTCAGGCTGAGGAGGGATTGTTCTATGCTGGAGGGATTCCTTTCTCAGGCTGAGGAGGGATTGTTCTATGCCGGAGGCATTCCTTTTTCAGACTGAGGAGGGATTGTTCTACGCTGGAGGGATTCCTTTCTCAGGCTGAGGAGGGATTGTTCTACGCTGGAGGGATTCCTTTCTCAGGCTGAGGAGGGATTGTTCTATGCCGGAGGGATTCCTTTCTCAGACTGAGGAGGGATTGTTCTACGCTGGAGGGATTCCTTTCTCAGGCTGAGGAGGGATTGTTCTACGCTGGAGGGATTCCTTTCTCAGGCTGAGGAGGGATTGTTCTACGCTGGAAGGATTCCTTTCTCAGGCTGAGGAGGGATTGTTCTACGCTGGACGGATTCCTTTCTCAGGCTGAGGAGGGATTGTTCTACGCTGGAGGGATTCCTTTCTCAGGCAGAGGAGGGATTGTTCTACGCTGGAGGGATTCCTTTCTCAGGCAGAGGAGGGATTGTTCTACGCTGGAGGGATTCCTTTCTCAGGCTGAGGAGGGATTGTTCTACGCTGGAGGGATTCCTTTCTCAGGCTGAGGAGGGATTGTTCTACGCTGGAGGGATTCCTTTCTCAGGCCGAGGAGGAATTGTTCTTTGCTGGAGGGATTCCTTTCTCAGGCTGAGGAGGGATTGTTCTACGCTGGAGGGATTCCTTTCTCAGGCTGAGGAGGGATTGTTCTACGCTTGAGGGATTCCTTTCTCAGGCTGAGGAGGAATTGTTCTACGCTGGAGGGATTCCTTTCTCAGGCTGAGGAGGGATTGTTCTATGCTGGACGGATTCCTTTCTCAGACTGAGGAGGGATTGTTCTACGCTGGAGGGATTCCTTTCTCAAGCTGAGGAGGGATTGTTCTACGCTGGAGGGATTCCTTTCTCAGGCTGAGGAGGGATTGTTCTATGCTCGAGGGATTCCTTTCTCAAGCTGAGGAGGGATTGTTCTATGCTGGAGGGATTCCTTTCTCAAGCTGAGGAGGGATTGTTCTACGCTGGAGGGATTCCTTTCTCAAGCTGAGGAGGGATTGTTCTACGCTGGAGGGATTCCTTTCTCAGGCTGAGGAGGGATTGTTCTACGCTGGAGGGATTCCTTTCTCAGGCTGAGGAGGGATTGTTCTACGTTGGAGGGATTCCTTTCTCAGACTGAAGAGGGATTGTTCTACGCTGGAGGGATTCCTTTCTCAGACTGAGGAGGGATTGTTCTACGCTGGAGGGATTCCTTTCTCAGGCTGAGGAGGAATTGTTCTATGCTGGAGGGATTCCTTTCTCAGGCTGAGGAGGAATTGTTCTATGCTGGAGGGATTCCTTTCTCAGACTGAGGAGGGATTGTTCTATGCTGGAGGGATTCCTTTCTCAGGCTGAGGAGGGATTGTTCTACGCTGGAGGGATTCCTTTCTCAGGCTGAGGAGGGATTGTTCTACGCTGGAGGGATTCCTTTCTCAGGCTGAGGAGGGATTGTTCTACGCTGGAGGGATTCCTTTCTCAGGCTGAGGAGGGATTGTTCTACGCTGGAGGGATTCCTTTCTCAGACTGAGGAGGGATTGTTCTATGCTGGAGGGATTCCTTTCTCAGGCTGAGGAGGGATTGTTCTACGCCGGAGGGATTCCTTTCTCAGGCTGAGGAGGGATTGTTCTACGCCGGAGGGATTCCTTTCTCAGGCTGAGGAGGGATTGTTCTATGCTGTAGGGATTCCTTTCTCAGGCTGAGGAGGGATTGTTCTATGCTGGAGGGATTCCTTTCTCAGACTGAGGAGGGATTGTTCTACGCTGGAGGGATTCCTTTCTCAGGCTGAGGAGGGATTGTTCTACGCTGGAGGGATTCCTTTCTCAGGCTGAGGAGGGATTGTTCTATGCCGGAGGGATTCCTTTCTCAGGCTGAGGAGGGATTGTTCTACGCTGGAGGGATTCCTTTCTCAGGCTGAGGAGGGATTGTTCTACGCTGGAGGGATTCCTTTCTCAGGCTGAGGAGGGATTGTTCTACGCTGGAGGGATTCCTTTCTCAGGCTGAGGAGGGATTGTTCTACGCTGGAGGGATTCCTTTCTCAGGCTGAGGAGGGATTGTTCTACGCTGGAGGGATTCCTTTCTCAGGCTGAGGAGGGATTGTTCTATGCCGGAGGGATTCCTTTCTCAGGCTGAGGAGGGATTGTTCTACGCTGGAGGGATTCCTTTCTCAGGCTGAGGAGGGATTGTTCTACGCTGGAGGGATTCCTTTCTCAGGCTGAGGAGGGATTGTTCAACGCTGGAGGGATTCCTTTCTCAGGCTGAGGAGGGATTGTTCTATGCTGGAGGGATTCCTTTCTCAGGCTCAGAAGGGATTGTTCTATGCTGGAGGGATTCCTTTCTCAGGCTGAGGAGGGATTGTTCTACGCCGGAGGGATTCCTTTCTCAGGCTGAGGAGGGATTGTTCTACGCTGGAGGGATTCCTTTCTCAGGCTGAGGAGGGATTGTTCTACGCCGGAGGGATTCCTTTCTCAGGCTGAGGAGGGATTGTTCTATGCTGTAGGGATTCCTTTCTCAGGCTGAGGAGGGATTGTTCTATGCTGGAGGGATTCCTTTCTCAGGCTGAGGAGGGATTGTTCTACGCTGGAGGGATTCCTTTCTCAGACTGAGGAGGGATTGTTCTACGCTGGAGGGATTCCTTTCTCAGGCTGAGGAGGGATTGTTCTACGCTGGAGGGATTCCTTTCTCAGGCTGAGGAGGGATTGTTCAACGCTGGAGGGATTCCTTTCTCAGGCTGAGGAGGGATTGTTCTACGCTGGAGGGATTCCTTTCTCAGACTGAGGAGGGATTGTTCTACGCTGGAGGGATTCCTTTCTCAGGCTGAGGAGGGATTGTTCTACGCTGGAGGGATTCCTTTCTCAGGCTGAGGAGGGTTTGTTCTACGCTGGAGGGATTCCTTTCTCAGGCTGAGGAGGGATTGTTCTACGCTGGAGGGATTCCTTTCTCAGGCTGAGGAGGGATTGTTCTACGCCGGAGGGATTCCTTTCTCAGGCTGAGGAGGGATTGTTCTACGCTGGAGGGATTCCTTTCTCAGGCTGAGGAGGGATTGTTCTACGCTGGAGGGATTCCTTTCTCAGGCTGAGGAGGGATTGTTCTACGCTGGAGGGATTCCTTTCTCAGGCTGAGGAGTGATTGTTCTACGCTGGAGGGATTCCTTTCTCAGACTGAGGAGGGATTGTTCTACGCTGGAGGGATTCCTTTCTCAGGCTGAGGAGGGATTGTTCTACGCTGGAGGGATTCCTTTCTCAGGCTGAGGAGGGATTGTTCTATGCTGGAGGGATTCCTTTCTCAGGCTGAGGAGGGATTGTTCTATGCCGGAGGGATTCCTTTCTCAGGCTGAGGAGGGATTGTTCTACGCTGGAGGGATTCCTTTCTCAGGCTGAGGAGGGATTGTTCTACGCTGGAGGGATTCCTTTCTCAGGCTGAGGAGGGATTGTTCAACGCTGGAGGGATTCCTTTCTCAGGCTGAGGAGGGATTGTTCAACGCTGGAGTGATTCCTTTCTCAGGCTGAGGAGGGATTGTTCTACGCTGGAGGGATTCCTTTCTCAGGCTGAGGAGGGATTGTTCTACGCTGGAGGGATTCCTTTCTCAGGCTGAGGAGGGATTGTTCTACGCTGGAGGGATTCCTTTCTCAGGCTGAGGAGGGATTGTTCTACGCCGGAGGGATTCCTTTCTCAGGCTGAGGAGGGATTGTTCTACGCTGGAGGGATTCCTTTCTCAGGCTGAGGAGGGATTGTTCTATGCTGGAGGGATTCCTTTCTCAGACTGAGGAGGGATTGTTCTGCGCTGGAGGGATTCCTTTCTCAGACTGAGGAGGGATTGTTCTACGCTGGAGGGATTCCTTTCTCAGGCTGAGGAGGGATTGTTCTACGCTGGAGGGATTCCTTTCTCAGGCTGAGGAGGGAATGTTCTACGCTGGAGGGATTCCTTTCTCAGGCTGAGGAGGGATTGTTCTACGCTGGAGGGATTCCTTTCTCAGACTGAGGAGGGATTGTTCTACGCTGGAGGGACTCCTTTCTCAGACTGAGGAGGGATTGTTCTACGCTGGAGGGATTCCTTTCTCAGACTGAGGAGGGATTGTTCTACGCTGGAGGGATTCCTTTCTCAGACTGAGGAGGGATTGTTCTACGCTGGAGGGATTCCTTTCTCAGGCTGAGGAGGGATTGTTCTACGCTGGAGGGATTCCTTTCTCAGGCTGAGGAGGGATTGTTCTATGGTGGAGGGATTCCTTTCTCAGACTGAGGAGGGATTGTTCTATGCTGGAGGGATTCCTTTCTCAGGCTGAGGAGGGATTGTTCTACGCTGGAGGGATTCCTTTCTCAGGCTGAGGAGGGATTGTTCTACGCTGGAGGGATTCCTTTCTCAGGCTGAGGAGGGATTGTTCTACGCTGGAGGGATTCCTTTCTCAGGCTGAGGAGGGATTGTTCTACGCTGGAGGGATTCCTTTCTCAGGCTGAGGAGGGATTGTTCTACGCTGGAGGGATTCCTTTCTCAGACTGAGGAGGGATTGTTCTACGCTGGAGGGATTCCTTTCTCAGACTGAGGAGGGATTGTTCTACGCTGGAGGGATTCCTTTCTCAGGCTGAGGAGGGATTGTTCTACGCTGGAGGGATTCCTTTCTCAGGCTGAGGAGGGATTGTTCTACGCTGGAGGGATTCCTTTCTCAGGCTGAGGAGGGATTGTTCTACGCTGGAGGGATTCCTTTCTCAGACTGAGGAGGGATTGTTCTACGCTGGAGGGATTCCTTTCTCAGGCTGAGGAGGGATTGTTCTACGCTGGAGGGATTCCTTTCTCAGGCTGAGGAGGGATTGTTCTATGCTGGAGGGATTCCTTTCTCAGACTGAGGAGGGATTGTTCTATGGTGGAGGGATTCCTTTCTCAGACTGAGGAGGGATTGTTCTATGCTGGAGGGATTCCTTTCTCAGGCTGAGGAGGGATTGTTCTACGCTGGAGGGATTCCTTTCTCAGACTGAGGAGGGATTGTTCTACGCTGGAGGGATTCCTTTCTCAGACTGAGGAGGGATTGTTCTACGCTGGAGGGATTCCTTTCTCAGGCTGAGGAGGGATTGTTCTACGCTGGAGGGATTCCTTTCTCAGGCTGAGGAGGGATTGTTCTACGCTGGAGGGATTCCTTTCTCAGGCTGAGGAGGGATTGTTCTACGCTGGAGGGATTCCTTTCTCAGACTGAGGAGGGATTGTTCTACGCTGGAGGGATTCCTTTCTCAGACTGAGGGATTGTTCTACGCTGGAGGGATTCCTTTCTCAGGCTGAGGAGGGATTGTTCTACGCTGGAGGGATTCCTTTCTCAGACTGAGGAGGGATTGTTCTACGCTGGAGGGATTCCTTTCTCAGGCTGAGGAGGGATTGTTCTACGCTGGAGGGATTCCTTTCTCAGGCTGAGGAGGGATTGTTCTACGCTGGAGGGATTCCTTTCTCAGGCTGAGGAGGGATTGTTCTACGCTGGAGGGATTCCTTTCTCAGAATGAGGAGGGATTGTTCTACGCTGGAGGGATTCCTTTCTCAGGCTGAGGAGGGATTGTTCTACGCTGGAGGGATTCCTTTCTCAGGCTGAGGAGGGATTGTTCTACGCTGGAGGGATTCCTTTCTCAGAATGAGGAGGGATTGTTCTACGCTGGAGGGATTCCTTTCTCAGGCTGAGGAGGGATTGTTCTACGCTGGAGGGATACCTTTCTCAGGCTGAGGAGGGATTGTTCTATGCTGGAGGGATTCCTTTCTCAGGCTGAGGAGGGATTGTTCTACGCTGGAGGGATTCCTTTCTCAGGCTGAGGAGGGATTGTTCTACGCCGGAGGGATTCCTTTCTCAGACTGAGGAGGGATTGTTCTACGCTGGAGGGATACCTTTCTCAGGCTGAGGAGGGATTGTTCTATGCTGGAGGGATTCCTTTCTCAGGCTGAGGAGGGATTGTTCTACGCTGGAGGGATTACTTTCTCAGGCTGAGGAGGGATTGTTCTACGCTGGAGGGATTCCTTTCTCAGGCTGAGGAGGGATTGTTCTACGCTGGAGGGATTCCTTTCTCATTCTGAGGAGGGATTGTTCTACGCTGGAGGGATTCCTTTCTCAGACTGAGGAGGGTTTGTTCTACGCTGGAGGGATTCCTTTCTCAGGCTGAGGAGGGATTGTTCTATGCCGGAGGGATTCCTTTCTCAGGCTGAGGAGGGATTGTTCTACGCCGGAGGGATTCCTTTCTCAGGCTGAGGAGGGATTGTTCTATGCTGGAGGGATTCCTTTCTCAGGCTGAGGAGGGATTGTTCTACGCTGGAGGGATTCCTTTCTCAGGCTGAGGAGGGATTGTTCTACGCTGGAGGGATTCCTTTCTCAGGCTGAGGAGGGATTGTTCTACGCTGGAGGGATTCCTTTCTCAGACTGAGGAGGGATTGTTCTACGCTGGAGGGATTCCTTTCTCAGGCTGAGGAGGGATTGTTCTACGCTGGAGGGATTCCTTTCTCAGGCTGAGGAGGGATTGTTCTACGCTGGAGGGATTCCTTTCTCAGGCTGAGGAGGGATTGTTCTACGCTGGAGGGATTCCTTTCTCAGACTGAGGAGGGATTGTTCTACGCTGGAGGGATTCCTTTCTCAGGCTGAGGAGGGATTGTTCTATGCTGGAGGGATTCCTTTCTCAGGCTGAGGAGGGATTGTTCTACGCTGGAGGGATTCCTTTCTCAGGCTGAGGAGGGATTGTTCTACGCTGGAGGGATTCCTTTCTCAGGCTGAGGAGGGATTGTTCTACGCTGGAGGGATTCCTTTCTCAGGCTGAGGAGGGATTGTTCTACGCTGGAGGGATTCCTTTCTCAGGCTGAGGAGGGATTGTTCTACGCTGGAGGGATTCCTTTCTCAGGCTGAGGAGGGATTGTTCTACGCTGGAGGGATTCCTTTCTCAGGCTGAGGAGGGATTGTTCTACGCTGGAGGGATTCCTTTCTCAGACTGAGGAGGGATTGTTCTACGCTGGAGGGATTCCTTTCTCAGGCTGAGGAGGGATTGTTCTACGCTGGAGGGATTCCTTTCTCAGGCTGAGGAGGGATTGTTCTACGCTGGAGGGATTCCTTTCTCAGGCTGAGGAGGGATTGTTCTACGCTGGAGGGATTCCTTTCTCAGACTGAGGAGGGATTGTTCTACGCTGGAGGGATTCCTTTCTCAGGCTGAGGAGGGATTGTTCTACGCTGGAGAGATTCCTTTCTCAGGCTGAGGAGGGATTGTTCTACGCTGGAGGGATTCCTTTCTCAGGCTGAGGAGGGATTGTTCTACGCTGGAGAGATTCCTTTCTCAGGCTGAGGGGGGATTGTTCTACGCTGGAGGGATTCCTTTCTCAGGCTGAGGAGTTTAAAGAGAGGTTCATTGAAAGGGTTATAAACCTGCTCTTCTACCCATCACATTGAATGAAATCTTAGACATCGATACAGAGACCCTCATTGGTCCCAGGGAGTCGGGGGTGAATAGAAGGGCCATGAAGGGGAATGAGGGGGGGTCCTGACTGACCGCTTTTCATATCCCAATACAACAAAAGGAGTAATCGGGTCAAAGCAGTTCTAGTGAAACACTGGAATGTTTTACAAATGGACCCCTCCTTGAAAGATTATGTTAAGTTAGGTCCAAAATGTATTTTCAGAAAGGCCAAGACAATAGCGGGATATGTCTCCCCTAGTGACATTTCAAATGTTAATACCAAAACAAATAATTTTGTCACTAGAGGTTCTTCTTGCTGTGTAACAACAAAAGAGCAAGAACACCAAGGAGAGCACTCACACACTAGTGTGTTTAGATAACTACTAATACGCACTGCTCTTTTGCTATTAGGCTTATAGTTATTCACTGTGACTATCTACCTCAGCACGTATTTGGCCTTATCCTTACCACAGGACATCAGTGTTATCCCCTACCACATACTATGGTGGGGCCTATACTGACATAGGCAGTTGTCTACATCAGTAGTGGTTAATATAGGAGTTTAGATAGGACAAGGACTGTTACCCTGGTCCATTCGTCCAATTTTAATTCGCTGTATACTGGCTCATAATAGTATCTCCCTTGACCCACAGCGTTTTCCCTACATTTTATCGTTCTGAGTTACGATTCAAATAAAGAATTACTTTTACAGTTCACTCACTCCTCCCCATCACCACATGGTATCTGGTACACCTGTTTATATACACTAGTGCGTGAGTGCTCTCCTTGGGGTACTTGCTCTTTTGTTGTTACTCTATCTGTTTATCCCCTGATAGTAGCACCTCCACTCCACATACATCCAGCCAGCAGTAGCGAGGGTTTCCTTCCCCCCCCCTCTCCCTCTAGTTCGCACATGTAATGTGTGCAGATCCATGAAGATCTCCAACCGTTTCCTCTCCCACAGCCCACAAAGGACATTTAGAATAAGTAGCTTCATCAACTGTAATTCTAATTTTGTCATATATTTACTTACATGTAAAGAAAAAATAAAAGTGGTGCTAGTCCTATTAATGAGGTGCAATAAATAAAGTCCCGCAGCTGGTGTCCCAGGAGGTCATTCAAACTCCTCCTTATACAGTATAAGATTTGTAGAAAATAAAGTTGTCCTCCAGCGCGTGGCCTTATTGCTCTTTTCTTCCTTATGTATGTAACGGGTATTCCCCCCCCCCCCCCCCCAATCGCAGATCTGATGTGGGTGCAAGGAACATACGGTGTTACCATAGGTGTGGTGCATTACCTGTTGGCTCGCAGGAGGGCTGAGCTTCCGCCACGGGGAACCTGGGGCAATTATACTAGGGGTACTCACTTACAACGATGCAGCGCCTCCACCTGCGATGGCTCCCACCAGAGGGGGAGTGGTTCCTCGCAGGACAATCAATAATACCATACACAGTGATTTATATTTTAACTAATACCATTTACTGGGAACAGCATATAACACATCATCACATTAATACCATAACATATCATAACCTGTGTCCCTCTCTCGAGGAGACACTTACTGCGACGTCCCGCAGGACGCTTCCCCAACACCAGGTGATCCCACCCAGTGTCCAAAGAACCCCACCCAATGTCCCGCACTCTTGCAGAGAGAGGCAATGGGTGACTGCGCAGTCACTATTTATACTAAGGGCCCGTTGGTGCACTTGTGTGTTAGATAGTACCTGCTGAGCACTCCCGTGCTCGGATCTCCAACTGGCTTCACAAAGGATCCGTCGTGTGAAGGTTCCGTCTGATCCCACACCGGACTCCTTTGTACGCGGACCGCCAGGGCGGTCTCACTCTGGAATAGTCTCTGCGGACCCCAACTTGGATCCGAATCTCTTAGCAGGAACCGCAGCGTCCGCTGTGTCCCTATCTAATCTACCCTACTGTGACAGGATCCCTAACATAGGACCTGTCCCTACAGCACTAAGTGACACGCGCTATACTATAGGCCGTCCCTACAGCACAGCAACCTGTAATGGCTTTGGGGGAAACTCCTAGGGCTCTACAGGGGTTAATAACCTGCCCCACTCCCCTAACTCTTCCCAGCCCTGACTGTTACTAAACTAATCCCAGCGCCTGCAGCAACAAACTGTGACCCACTGAATGCTGGCAGCCAACGTGCTGCGCAACAAGGTGCCTGCCTGTCAGACCTCACAGCACTGACAGCCGTGACTCTGACAAGGCAGCACTACACTAAGGGCAGCGTCCCTATCTTGGGCCTCCCTCAGCACTTACCCACTAACCTAGTGGGGAGTTGGGGCCTACCTGGGGTGTAGGTACCTATATGGGTGCAGGAGCTGCACTCGCTCCCCGCACCCTTCCTTCCCTCACAGCTCCCTGACTCCAACTCACTTACTGATAACTATCAGCGCATGCAGCAACACCCTGCAACTTAACACTAAGTCCTGCAACTTAACACTAAGTCCTGCAACTTAACACTAAGTCCGCTGCTGCCTTTCTTCCCTTCTGTTCCCCAGCTCCCACTAATGCAAGTGACAGGGTCCCTAACCTGAGAGCTGTCCCTGGCAACACTCACTTTACTGGGGAGCTGAGCTATCTCGGGCCCTGGGAATACTGGCCTAGTACAGGGAGTCCCTGACTCTTGTACCCTACCTACTTCCCTGGGCTGCTCCGGTCTCTGACTGCCTAACGTGCTCCAAGCCCGCCAAATGTATCCACTTGCCTGCCTGGAGATCCTAAGCCCTATTGGCTCCCTGGTGTCACATGGGGCATACAGAGGCTCCTGGGATCTGTAGTCCCTGCTCAGAGCCTTCCCTGAATGGCTAGGGCTTCGCGGGTTTTCTCGGGGCTTGCCTGCGCAAGCTTTAGGGGGCTGCCTCAACCTTTCCCTTCCTATTCTCCCGCTCGCGCGACCGTTCCCTGGCTCTGGGGTATTCCTTGCGCATGCGCGACCACTGCGCATGCGCGACCACTGCGCATGCGCGAGTATCCGGGCAATGGCGGCGCCCTTACCGCCCGGCTCCGAGAGCGCCGGGAGCCCTGTGACGTGCGTGCGGCCTTGGCAACCGGCCGCACGCGTCCCCGGAAACCCCCGAGCCGGGACCTGACCGCCCTCTCCCCTGCCATCGCCGGACGGAGCCGCCATTGGACGCGGCGGCCCCCGCGATCGGCACCTAGGTGAGGGGGGCACTGACAGGCTGGGGAGACCTGGCTACATGTAGAAAAAAGACAACAACAAAAAACCCCACACACAAGTGGTATAATAGGCGTCGACACTCAGTATCTTAATCTATAGAGAAGTAGAGAACATGACACTTGCCTGAGTGTTTGTTCCCGTAGTACATACTCCTCTATTTTCCTTCTGCTGTTACCTTAAAAAGTGGAGAGAGGCATAGCATAATACTGTTTATTACAAAAATAAGGGAGGTGAGATAAAAATACACTTACAAACGACCAACCACATGGATTATGGTGGTTTCTATTGCTGCAAGTGTCCTTTAAAAATTTCCTTGCTGGAGGTGCTTTTTAGTCACTTTTTCTCAACTCCTGACTTGTCTGTCTGGGTCCCCGGGGATGGGAGGCTTTCTCAGACTCGTGCACAGTCTGTTGTCCCTCTCCTTGTGCAGAGCTCCCTGCTGTTTGTCAGTGTTGGTTGGCTGATCCGCAGACTCCACAGGTATGGTGGCTCCAAAACACCAAAAAGGGGATGTCCACATCAAACTAGTATCGCCTGGTTTGGCTTCATCAGTGGTTGTCTTTTTTCTACATAAGGAAGAAAAGAGCAATAAGGCCACGTGCTGGAGGACAACTTTATTATTTACTTACATGTGGCTGTGGGATGAGATATGTTGGTAGAACAACGAGAAGCTTGAAGACCAGAATACAAGAGCACATTGGATTAATTAGGAGACGGGATATGCAACACCCAGTATCCAAGCATTTTTGTGAATGCAGGAATGGAGGCCTCAGTAATTTCAATTTTATAGGAATTGACCGAGTTATACCTAAGTAACGAGGGGGAGATTTGACTAATCTCCTGGACTGTAGGGAATCCAAATGGATATTCCTGTTTAAAAACCAGATCTCCCGACGGTATGAATAACTTGGGACATTTCCTCGGAATAAATATTTAATTTGTCTGACTCTGTCGAGATATGGTCTTTATTGCGTTACTTGGACTGTTATGGTGGTCCTGATATTTTAAACTATTTGTATAGCTTTAGTATCTCATATGGGATTGTACCCCTTATTTAGAGATTGGATTCCTTATATATTTATCCTTATCGGGTTTATCTTTCTCTTGGCAGAAGATGTGGTAAGAGACTCCTTGCAGGCTTGTCTGTGTGACATTGGAAAAATGATTTATACAGATTTATTACAATTTGTGTGTACGCCTTTTTAATTATCTACCTGTCGATTGATTAAGTTTTCTGCTAATGGAGTGATCATGTGTCCCCATAACTCGGGATATATTATTGTGATTATGGGCATAAATTCAAGTGACATGCCATCACATTTATATTAGAGAGTCAGTCATGGGTGGCAATATGATTTTCATCTCCATATCCCCTTTCCATGTTGTTCCCATATAAACACAATAAGATGTACAATGTAATGTGATATTAATAACTTGGAGCATGAACAATATGGCTTAGAAATGGGGCTCATCTTGAGGGGAATATGTGCACTTTATATATAGTTGATTGTGGTGGAGTCTAATTCTTGATATATTTATGTATCTGAAAAAACAACAGGCAGAGCGATGCACTGAGAGGCAAGTACTTTATTAAAACCCCGGGGGTCCGGCAAAACTAACAATGGTACACAACACAATTAATAGCAATAAGAAAATATTAAAACCAAAGGAGAGGAGGGGGAGGGGCGAGTGATCTCACTGCCGGTATAACAGTGAGAGGAGGGGGAGGGGCGAGTGATCTCACTGCCGGTATAACAGTGAGAGGAGGGGGAGGGGCGAGCGATCTCACTGCCGGTATAACAATGAGAGGAGGGGGAGGGGCGAGTGATCTCACTGCCGGTGTAACAGTGAGAGGAGGGGGAGGGGCGAGCGATCTCACTGCCGGTATAACAATGAGAGGAGGGGGAGGGGCGAGTGATCTCACTGCCGGTATAACATTGAGAGTCGGGGGAGGGGCGAGCGATCTCACTGCCGGTATAACAGTGAGAGGAGGGGGAGGGGCAAGTGATCTCACTGCCGGTATAACAGTGAGAGGAGGGGGAGGGGCAAGTGATCTCACTGCCGGTATAACAATGAGAGGAGGGGGAGGGGCGAGCGATCTCACTGCCGGTGTAACAGTGAGAGGAGGGGGAGGGGCAAGTGATCTCACTGCCGGTATAACAGTGAGAGGAGGGGGAGGGCGAGCGATCTCACTGCCGGTATAACAGTGAGAGGAGGGGGAGGGTGAGCGATCTCACTGCCGGTATAACAATGAGAGGGGGGGAGGGGCAAGTGATCTCACTGCCGGTATAACAATGAGAGGGGGGGAGGGGCAAGTGATCTCACTGCCGGTCAGTGAGAGGAGGGGGAGGGGCAAGTGATCTCACTGCCGGTATAACAATGAGAGGGGGGGAGGGGCAAGTGATCTCACTGCCGGTCAGTGAGAGGAGGGGGAGGGGCACGTGATCTCACTGCCGGTATAACAATGAGAGGGGGGGAGGGGCAAGTGATCTCACTGCCGGTATAACAATAGGGTCCGACCCAATACTCACTTATAAAACAACAGGGACACCCACACTCTCCAAACACATCTCCGCAGGGACACAGGTCCACGGGGGCAGCTTTACGAGACCTATACGCGTTCGCCCCTTCATTTGCAAACCTATATATGGGGTGGTGGGAGAAATTAGCTGTGGCAAGTGCACCTCCTCCTCAATTATATGGAGGAGGTACATAGATGATGTCATAATTATCTGGGAAGGTGACGAGGTTTCTCTCCTGGAATATACTGCTAAATTAAATGACAATACATTCAATTTGAAATTTAGCGGAGAGAATAGTGATTCACTAGTGCATTATCTTGAAATTTTTATTGAGTCTGATCGGATTTGCACTAAGACTTTCTTCCAGGAGACGAATGTGAATTCATCCATCCATCTGTCCAGCTGCCATTTTAAACCTTGGATTGATAATATTCCTTTTAACCAATTTGTACGGTTGAAAAGAAATTGTACTTACCATGAGCACTTCCAAACTCGGGCATTATTTCTCAAAGAAGGTTTCTTGTAAAAAGAGTATGACAAACATCTCATTGAGAATGTTATGGACAAAGCTAACCATGCCTAAAGAAATAATTTGTTAAAATATAAGAGTAAAAGGCCAAAAAGAAACAAATGCAAGGTGGGTGAAGCCACTGTGACCACACACGCCTTGGCTGTCACCGCATCTAAGTCAACTGATGTAACACTTGCAAACCAGGCCAAGAAAGGTGGCTTCCCATTGTTTATCACACAGTTTAATGATAAACATAAGGCCATTGAAAGGGCTATAAATAAACACTGGAAGGTTGTCTCTTTGGATCCTGTGTTGGGTTCACTAATCCACCCTAAACCCAAGATTGTACGTTATATGAAAGGGCACAAAATCTAAAAAGGTTGGTGGCCCCTAGTCAGTTGCGCCCTGATCCTATTAAAGATGACACTGAGATCACATTTAGGACTAATGGGCAACTATAAGTGCAGTTAAATGTAAAGTGTGCCCGAATCTGTTACCTAATAAGCATGTCGTCTCTTTGTTACTAAACAGAGTTACAAAGTCCACAATTTTATCAATTGTTCTACTACTCGTGTAGTATATTTGGTGCAATGTAAGTGTGGGTTCCAGTACATAGGGAAAACCAAAAGAAGTACAGTATGAAGATTACAATCATGGAACACATGAGAAATATTAAAAATGTTCAGAAATTGATAAAAATTTGCCCTTAACCCATCTTCTCAAACATTTTAAGGATGTTCACTGGTGTGACCCTAGTAATATAACCTTCATGGGGATCAAAGTGATCACAGCAGATAAAAGATTAGATAGTATGGAACTATGACTGAGTAGGAGGGAACACTTCTGGATTTACACCTTGCAGTCCCGATATCCCCAGGGACTGAGTGAATATATCGAGCTTGTTCCCTTTGTAATAGTCATTCTGTAGTAAATTTGGCCATATGCTACTTTGTTTGGTTTTTATATCGGCCATGGTGTTTTTATCTATATCTATTTATATGTTTTTACTTCTTTTAACATTTTATGTGTTTATTTTGGTTTTGTAACTAGGTCCCCGTTACTTGGGTTTTTACTTAGAAGTGTTTATTTTATATAAGATTGTTATACATGCAGCTGCATGTTTTGTGTATATACATCTGTCACGATGGACGCACTTATTAACAAATTTATATTTTGTGGATCCCAATTGAGCAGAACAAGTTGAGCAAAATAAACTGAGATTTATTCCCTTGATAGGCAAATACACTTAATAATTACACTTACGGGTATAGGAATAGGGGAAATTGTCCAGTGAACGGAAACCACAGGAAAAATGTCTTTTAAACTTGCTGTCCGTTTGCAAGGGGCGCAACAAACAAAGCCCATAAATCCTTGGAAAACGAAATGTCCGTTCTGAGTCCGTGAGGTTAGTTAGAGAACCCCACGGACAAACGAATTCCTGAAGATGGGATGTACTTCTTGTTACGCTGGAAAGCATTCATTGTCTTCTGGAATTGCAGCCGCTGGACTTGGACACAAAACTTTGGAAAGTTTCTTCAGATGTTACAAGAAAAATCAGACCATGGGGATAGCTTGGGGAGCATGTATATAGGGTCTGATAGCTTGGGGAGCATGTATATAGGGTCTAATAGCCTATCTCCAACATAGCCCTCCAACCCCAGGTGTGGGAAACATCATTCCCCAATCCCCTACTTGCCCACAGTTTGGAGAGTGGGCACTTTAGGGATTTCCTGTTCACACCGAGTCTGTTCGACAACGCCATCTTGGCTACTTAGCATAGGTGCACTCCCCTCTTTACCTGGCCTCTCTTAGACTGGAAGGGAAACTCAGGGTGTGAGCTAGCCAAATGGTCAACAGGATTTCCTATTTAGCATCCATCTGGCCAATTCACACCCACCTGACTGGGGCTTTCATATGCAAAACTTCCTGAGACTCACAGGCATTGGCCCAGCATGTTACCTTTGAAGCTTGCATGGGAAAGTGACCCAGTTCATAGGTGTCAAAACATTTGGTTCTTGTGTGCATTTTAATGACAGGAGAAGAAAAAAAACCTCATCCTGCTTGTTCCTTTTAAAACCTGCAGCAAAAATACACTTTATTGAACATACATGTTCCCCTTATCTCCCACTTATATTTTTCATATGTGTGTGCTTGGGGTGTACTATATGCAAGCACATACAATCCTGCAAAATGGGGACAACAAGGGACAGAGGGAAAACTAAGACATGTATAGTGCATGAAAAATGAACCCCTTCATCCCCAATACGAAATAGGAGTAACCAGCCAAGCGCATTGCCTTTATTAATGCGCTGGGTACCCCCATTTTCGTCACATTTATTGTATTATGTATCATTGTACACAGAACACAGCCATTGTATTGTGACAGGGTAAAACACTCGCCTAGTCCAGTGTTCAAAGACTGTTATCGGCGGTCTGATGTTAGTACTGACTCTCGGCAGCTGATGTTTCACTCGGACAGTGAACGCCTCTCACTGAGGCGTCTATTGGCTGCAGTCAGTTACTTACCTCCACGTCAGCGCTATCACGTGACCTCCTGATGAAGCACTATGTGCGAAACGCATAGAGGTCACGTGAAGCTGCCCCCGTGTACCTGTGTCCCTGCGGAGGTTGTGTTTTGGAGAGTGCGGGTGTCCCTGCTGTTTTATAAGTGAGTATTGGGTCCGGACCCCATTGTTACACCAGCAGTGAGATCACTCGCCCCTCCCCCTCCTCTCATTGTTATACCGGCAGTGAGATCACTCGCCCCTCCCCCTCCTCTCATTGTTATAGCGGCAGTGAGATCACTCGCCCCTCCCCCTCCTCTCACTGTTATACCGGCAGTAAGATCACTCGCCCCTCCCCCTCCTCTCACTGTTACACCGGCAGTGAGATCACTCGCCCCTCCCCCTCCTCTC
Organism: Ascaphus truei; assembly: GCF_040206685.1. NCBI lineage: Eukaryota > Metazoa > Chordata > Amphibia > Anura > Ascaphidae > Ascaphus > Ascaphus truei. The sequence goes on from NW_027456895.1 coordinate 172,866, forward strand.
ACTGTTACACCGGCAGTGAGATCGCTTGCCCCTCCCCCTCCTCTCATTGTTATACCGGCAGTGAGATCCCTCGCCCCTCCCCCTCCTCTCATTGTTATACCGGCAGTGAGATCACTTGCCCCTCCCCCTCCTCTCACTGTTATACCGGCAGTGAGATCACTCGCCCCTCCCCCTCCTCTCACTGTTATACCGGCAGTGAGATCACTCGCCCCTCCCCCTCCTCTCATTGTTATACCGGCAGTGAGATCACTCGCCCCTCCCCCTCCTCTCATTGTTATACCGGCAGTGAGATCGCTTGCCCCTCCCCCTCCTCTCACTGTTATACCGGCAGTGAGATCACTCGCCCCTCCCCCTCCTCTCATTGTTATACCGGCAGTGAGATCGCTTGCCCCTCCCCCTCCTCTCACTGTTATACCGGCAGTGAGATCACTTGCCCCTCCCCCTCCTCTCACTGTTATACCGGCAGTGAGATCACTTGCCCCTCCCCCTCCTCTCATTGTTATACCGGCAGTGAGATCACTTGCCCCTCCCCCTCCTCTCACTGTTATACCGGCAGTGAGATCCCTCGCCCCTCCCCCTCCTCTCACTGTTATACCGGCAGTGAGATCACTTGCCCCTCCCCCTCCTCTCACTGTTATACCGGCAGTGAGATCACTTGCTCCTCCCCCTCCTCTCACTGTTATACCGGCAGTGAGATCACTTGCCCCTCCCCTTCCTCTCATTGTTATACCGGCAGTGAGATCACTTGCCCCTCCCCCTCCTCTCACTGTTATACCGGCAGTGAGATCACTCGCCCCTCCCCCTCCTCTCACTGTTATACCGGCAGTGAGATCACTCGCCCCTCCCCCTCCTCTCACTGTTATACCGGCAGTGAGATCACTCGCCCCTCCCCCTCCTCTCATTGTTATACCGGCAGTGAGATCACTCGCCCCTCCCCCTCCTCTCACTGTTATACCGGCAGTGAGATCACTCGCCCCTCCCCCTCCTCTCATTGTTATACCGGCAGTGAGATCACTCGCCCCTCCCCCTCCTCTCACTGTTATACCGGCAGTGAGATCACTCGCCCCTCCCCCTCCTCTCACTGTTATACCGGCAGTGAGATCACTCGCCCCTCCCCCTCCTCTCACTGTTATACCGGCAGTGAGATCACTTGCCCCTCCCCCTCCTCTCACTGTTACACCGGCAGTGAGATCACTTGCCCCTCCCCCTCCTCTCACTGTTACACCGGCAGTGAGATCACTCGCCCCTCCCCCTCCTCTCACTGTTATACCGGCAGTGAGATCACTTGCCCCTCCCCCTCCTCTCACTGTTATACCGGCAGTGAGATCGCTTGCCCCTCCCCCTCCTCTCACTGTTATACCGGCAGTGAGATCACTCGCCCCTCCCTCTCCTCTCACTGTTATACCGGCAGTAAGATCACTCGCCCCTCCCCCTCCTCTCACTGTTATACCGGCAGTGAGATCACTCGCCCCTCCCCCTCCTCTCACTATTATACCGGCAGTGAGATCACTTGCCCCTCCCCCTCCTCTCACTGTTACACCGGCAGTGAGATCACTTGCCCCTCCCCCTCCTCTCACTGTTATACCGGCAGTGAGATCACTCGCCCCTCCCCCTCCTCTCATTGTTACACCGGCAGTGAGATCACTTGCCCCTCCCCCTCCTCTCATTGTTATACCGGCAGTGAGATCACTCGCCCCTCCCCCTCCTCTCACTGTTATACCGGCAGTGAGATCACTTGGCCCTCCCCCTCCTCTCACTGTTATACCGGCAGTGAGATCACTCGCCCCTCCCCCTCCTCTCACTGTTATACCGGCAGTGAGATCACTTGCTCCTCCCCCTCCTCTCATTGTTATACCGGCAGTGAGATCACTCGCCCCTCCCCCTCCTCTCACTGTTATACCGGCAGTGAGATCACTCGCCCCTCCCCCTCCTCTCACTGTTATACCGGCAGTGAGATCACTTGCCCCTCCCCCTCCTCTCACTGTTATACCGGCAGTGAGATCACTCGCCCCTCCCCCTCCTCTCACTGTTATACCGGCAGTGAGATCACTCGCCCCTCCCTCTCCTCTCACTGTTATACCGGCAGTGAGATCCCTTGCCCCTCCCCCTCCTCTCATTGTTATACCGGCAGTGAGATCACTCGCCCCTCCCCCTCCTCTCACTGTTATACCGGCAGTGAGATCGCTTGCCCCTCCCCCTCCTCTCACTGTTATACCGGCAGTGAGATCGCTTGCCCCTCCCCCTCCTCTCATTGTTATACCGGCAGTGAGATCACTCGCCCCTCCCCCTCCTCTCATTGTTATACCGGCAGTGAGATCTCTTGCCCCTCCCCCTCCTCTCATTGTTATACCGGCAGTGAGATCACTCGCCCCTCGACCTCCTCTCATTGTTATACCGGCAGTGAGATCACTTGCCCCTCCCCCTCCTCTCACTGTTATACCGGCAGTGAGATCACTCGCCCCTCCCCCACCTCTCACTGTTATACCGGCAGTGAGATCACTCGCCCCTCCCCCTCCTCTCACTGTTATACCGGCAGTGAGATCACTCGCCCCTCCCCCTCCTCTCACTGTTATACCGGCAGTGAGATCACTCGCCCCTCCCCCTCCTCTCATTGTTATACCGGCAGTGAGATCACTCGCCCCTCCCCCTCCTCTCATTGTTATACCGGCAGTGAGATCACTTGCCCCTCCCCCTCCTCTCACTGTTATACCGGCAGTGAGATCACTCGCCCCTCCCCCTCCTCTCATTGTTATACCGGCAGTGAGATCACTTGCCCCTCCCCCTCCTCTCATTGTTATACCGGCAGTGAGATCACTCGCCCCTCCCCCACCTCTCACTTTTATACCGGCAGTGAGATCACTTGCCCCTCCCCCTCCTCTCACTGTTATACCGGCAGTGAGATCACTTGCCCCTCCCCCTCCTCTCACTGTTACACCGGCAGTGAGATCACTCGCCCCTCCCCCTCCTCTCATTGTTATACCGGCAGTGAGATCACTCGCCCCTCCCCCTCCTCTCACTGTTATACCGGCAGTGAGATCACTCGCCCCTCCCCCTCCTCTCATTGTTATACCGGCAGTGAGATCACTTGCCCCTCCCCCTCCTCTCACTGTTATACCGGCAGTGAGATCACTTGCCCCTCCCTCTCCTCTCACTGTTATACCGGCAGTGAGATCACTCGCCCCTCCCCCTCCTCTCACTGTTATACCGGCAGTGAGATCGCTTGCCCCTCCCCCTCCTCTCATTGTTATACCGGCAGTGAGATCACTTGCCCCTCCCCCTCCTCTCACTGTTACACCGGCAGTGAGATCACTTGCCCCTCCCCCTCCTCTCACTGTTATACCGGCAGTGAGATCACTTGCCCCTCCCCCTCCTCTCACTGTTATACCGGCAGTGAGATCACTCGCCCCTCCCCCTCCTCTCACTGTTATACCGGCAGTGAGATCACTCGCCCCTCCCCCTCCTCTCATTGTTACACCGGCAGTGAGATCACTCGCCCCTCCCCCTCCTCTCATTGTTATACCGGCAGTGAGATCACTCGCCCCTCCCCCTCCTCTCATTGTTATACCGGCAGTGAGATCGCTTGCCCCTCCCCCTCCTCTCACTGTTATACCGGCAGTGAGATCACTCGCCCCTCCCCCTCCTCTCACTGTTATACCGGCAGTGAGATCACTTGCCCCTCCCCCTCCTCTCATTGTTATACCGGCAGTGAGATCACTTGCCCCTCCCCCTCCTCACATTGTTACACCGGCAGTGAGATCACTCGCCCCTCCCCCTCCTCTCACTGTTATACCGGCAGTGAGATCACTTGCCCCTCCCCCTCCTCTCATTGTTATACCGGCAGTGAGATCACTCGCCCCTCCCCCTCCTCTCACTGTTATACTGGCAGTGAGATCACTCGCCCCTCCCCCTCCTCTCATTGTTACACCGGCAGTGAGATCACTCGCCCCTCCCCCTCCTCTCACTGTTATACCGGCAGTGAGATCCCTTGCCCCTCCCCCTCCTCTCATTGTTATACCGGCAGTGAGATCGCTTGCCCCTCCCCCTCCTCTCACTGTTATACCGGCAGTGAGAACACTTGCCCCTCCCCCTCCTCTCACTGTTATACCGGCAGTGAGATCCCTCGCCCCTCCCCCTCCTCTCATTGTTACACCGGCAGTGAGATCACTTGCCCCTCCCCCTCCTCTCATTGTTATACCGGCAGTGAGATCACTCGCCCCTCCCCCTCCTCTCACTGTTACACCGGCAGTGAGATCACTCGCCCCTCCACCTCCTCTCATTGTTATACCGGCAGTGAGATCCCTTGCCCCTCCCCCTCCTCTCATTGTTATACCGGCAGTGAGATCCCTTGCCTCTCCACCTCCTCTCATTGTTATACCGGCAGTGAGATCACATGCCCCTCCCCCTCCTCTCATTGTTATACCGGCAGTGAGATCACTCGCCCCTCCCCCTCCTCTCATTGTTATACTGGCAGTGAGATCACTTGCCCCTCCCCCTCCTCTCACTGTTATACCGGCAGTGAGATCACTCGCCCCTCCCCCTCCTCTCACTGTTATACCGGCAGTGAGATCACTTGCCCCTCCCCCTCCTCTCATTGTTATACCGGCAGTGAGATCACTCGCCCCTCCCCCTCCTCTCACTGTTATACCGGCAGTGAGATCACTTGCCCCTCCCCCTCCTCTCATTGTTATACCGGCAGTGAGATCACTCGCCCCTCCCCCTCCTCTCATTGTTATACCGGCAGTGAGATCCCTTGCCCCTCCCCCTCCTCTCATTGTTATACCGGCAGTGAGATCACTCGCCCCTCCCCCTCCTCTCATTGTTATACCGGCAGTGAGATCCCTTGCCCCTCCCCCTCCTCTCATTGTTATACCGGCAGTGAGATCGCTTGCCCCTCCCCCTCCTCTCACTGTTATACCGGCAGTGAGATCACTTGCCCCTCCCCCTCCTCTCACTGTTATACCGGCAGTGAGATCCCTCGCCCCTCCCCCTCCTCTCATTGTTACACCGGCAGTGAGATCACTTGCCCCTCCCCCTCCTCTCATTGTTATACCGGCAGTGAGATCACTTGCCCCTCCCCCTCCTCTCATTGTTATACCGGCAGTGAGATCACTCGCCCCTCCCCCTCCTCTCACTGTTATACCGGCAGTGAGATCCCTCGCCCCTCCCCCTCCTCTCATTGTTACACCGGCAGTGAGATCACTTGCCCCTCCCCCTCCTCTCATTGTTATACCGGCAGTGAGATCACTTGCCCCTCCCCCTCCTCTCATTGTTATACCGGCAGTGAGATCACTCGCCCCTCCCCCTCCTCTCATTGTTATACTGGCAGTGAGATCACTCGCCCCTCCCCCTCCTCTCATTGTTATACCGGCAGTGAGATCACTTGCCCCTCCCCCTCCTCTCATTGTTATACCGGCAGTGAGATCACTCGCCCCTCCCCCTCCTCTCATTGTTATACTGGCAGTGAGATCACTCGCCCCTCCCCCTCCTCTCACTGTTATACCGGCAGTGAGATCACTCGCCCCTCCCCCTCCTCTCATTGTTACACCGGCAGTGAGATCACTCGCCCCTCCCCCTCCTCTCATTGTTATACCGGCAGTGAGATCCCTTGCCCCTCCCCCTCCTCTCATTGTTATACCGGCAGTGAGATCACTCGCCCCTCCCCCTCCTCTCATTGTTATACTGGCAGTGAGATCACTTGCCCCTCCCCCTCCTCTCACTGTTATACCGGCAGTGAGATCACTCGCCCCTCCCCCTCCTCTCATTGTTATACCGGCAGTGAGATCACTCGCCCCTCCCCCTCCTCTCACTGTTATACCGGCAGTGAGATCACTCGCCCCTCCCCCTCCTCTCATTGTTATACCGGCAGTGAGATCACTCGCCCCTCCCCCTCCTCTCACTGTTATACCGGCAGTGAGATGACTCGCCCCTCCCCCTCCTCTCACTGTTACACCGGCAGTGAGATCACTCGCCCCTCCCCCTCCTCTCACTGTTACACCGGCAGTGAGATCACTCGCCCCTCCCCCTCCTCTCATTGTTATACCGGCAGTGAGATCACTTGCCCCTCCCCCTCCTCTCACTGTTACACCGGCAGTGAGATCACTTGCCCCTCCCCCTCCTCTCATTGTTATACCGGCAGTGAGATCACGTGCCCCTCCCCCTCCTCTCACTGTTATACCGGCAGTGAGATCACTCGCCCCTCCCCCTCCTCTTACTGTTATACCGGCAGTGAGATCACTCGCCCCTCCCCCTCCTCTCACTGTTATACCGGCAGTGAGATCACTCGCTCCTCCCCCTCCACTCACTGTTACACCGGCAGTGAGATCACTCGCCCCTCCCCCTCCTCTCACTGTTACACCGGCACTGAGATTACTCGCCCCTCCCCCTCCTCTCATTGTTTTACCGGCAGTGAGATCACTTGCCCCTCCCCCTCCTCTCATTGTTACACCGGCAGTGAGATCACTCGCCCCTCCCCCTCCTCTCATTGTTATACCGGCAGTGAGATCACTCGCCCCTCCCCCTCCTCTCATTGTTATACCGGCAGTGAGATCACTCGCCCCTCCCCCTCCTCTCACTGTTATACCGGCAGTGAGATCACTCGCCCCCCCCCCTCCTCTCATTGTTATACCGGCAGTGATATCACTTGCCCCTCCCCCTCCTCTCACTGTTATACCGGCAGTGAGATCACTCGCCCCTCCCCCTCCTCTCACTGTTATACCGGCAGTGAGATCACTTGCCCCTCCCCCTCCTCTCACTGTTATACCGGCAGTGAGATCACTTGCCCCTCCCCCTCCTCTCACTGTTATACCGGCAGTGAGATCACGTGCCCCTCCCCCTCCTCTCACTGTTATACCGGCAGTGAGATCACTTGCCCCTCCCCCTCCTCTCACTGTTATACCGGCAGTGAGATCACTCGCCCCTCCCCCTCCTCTCACTGTTACACCGGCAGTGATATCACTTGCCCCTCCCCCTCCTCTCATTGTTACACCGGCAGTGAGATCACTCGCCCCTCCCCCTCCTCTCACTGTTACACCGGCAGTGAGATCACTCGCCCCTCCCCCTCCTCTCATTGTTATACCGGCAGTGAGATCACTTGCCCCTCCCCCTCCTCTCACTGTTATACCGGCAGTGAGATCACTCGCCCCTCCCCCTCCTCTCACTGTTACACCGGCAGTAAGATCACTCGCCCCTCCCCCTCCTCTCACTGTTATACCGGCAGTGAGATCACTCGCCCCTCCCCCTCCTCTCATTGTTATACCGGCAGTGAGATCACTTGCCCCTCCCCCTCCTCTCATTGTTATACCGGCAGTGAGATCACTCGCCCCTCCCCCTCCTCTCACTGTTATACCGGCAGTGAGATCACTTGCCCCTCCCCCTCCTCTCACTGTTATACCGGCAGTGAGATCACTCGCCCCTCCCCCTCCTCTCACTGTTACACCGGCAGTGAGATCACTTGCCCCTCCCCCTCCTCTCATTGTTACACCGGCAGTGAGATCACTCGCCCCTCCCCCTCCTCTCACTGTTACACCGGCAGTGAGATCACTCGCCCCTCCCCCTCCTCTCATTGTTATACCGGCAGTGAGATCACTTGCCCCTCCCCCTCCTCTCACTGTTATACCGGCAGTGAGATCACTCGCCCCTCCCCCTCCTCTCATTGTTATACCGGCAGTGAGATCACTCGCCCCTCCCCCTCCTCTCATTGTTACACCGGCAGTGAGATCACTCGCCCCTCCCCCTCCTCTCATTGTTATACCGGCAGTGAGATCACTCGCCCCTCCCCCTCCTCTCACTGTTACACCGGCAGTGAGATCACTCGCCCCTCCCCCTCCTCTCACTGTTACACCGGCAGTGAGATCACTCGCCCCTCCCCCATCTCTCATTGTTATACCGGCAGTGAGATCACTCGCCCCTCCCCCTCCTCTCACTGTTATACCGGCAGTGAGATCACTCGCCCCTCCCCCTCCTCTCATTGTTATACCGGCAGTGAGATCACTTGCCCCTCCCCCTCCTCTCACTGTTATACCGGCAGTGAGATCACTCGCCCCTCCCCCTCCTCTCACTGTTACACCGGCAGTGAGATCGCTCGCCCCTCCCCCTCCTCTCATTGTTATACCGGCAGTGAGATCCCTTGCCCCTCCCCCTCCTCTCATTGTTATACCGGCAGTGAGATCACTCGCCCCTCCCCCTCCTCTCATTGTTATACTGGCAGTGAGATCACTCGCCCCTCCACCTCCTCTCATTGTTACACCGGCAGTGAGATCGCTCGCCCCTCCCCCTCCTCTCACTGTTATACCGGCAGTGAGATCACTCGCCCCTCCCCCTCCTCTCATTGTTATACCGGCAGTGAGATCACTTGCCCCTCCCCCTCCTCTCACTGTTACACCGGCAGTGAGATCACTTGCCCCTCCCCCTCCTCTCACTGTTATACCGGCAGTGAGATCACTCGCCCCTCCCCCTCCTCTCACTGTTACACCGGCAGTGAGATCACTTGCCCCTCCCCCTCCTCTCATTGTTACACCGGCAGTGAGATCACTCGCCCCTCCCCCTCCTCTCATTGTTATACCGGCAGTGAGATCACTTGCCCCTCCCCCTCCTCTCACTGTTATACCGGCAGTGAGATTACTCGCCCCTCCCCCTCCTCTCATTGTTATACCGGCAGTGAGATCACTCGCCCCTCCCCCTCCTCTCACTGTTATACCGGCAGTGAGATCACTCGCCCCTCCCCCTCCTCTCATTGTTATACCGGCAGTGAGATCACTTGCCCCTCCCCCTCCTCTCATTGTTATACCGGCAGTGAGATCACGTGCCCCTCCCCCTCCTCTCACTGTTATACCGGCAGTGAGATCACGTGCCCCTCCCCCTCCTCTCACTGTTATACCGGCAGTGAGATCACTCGCCCCTCCCCCTCCTCTCATTGTTACACCGGCAGTGAGATCACTCGCCCCTCCCCCTCCTCTCACTGTTACACCGGCAGTGAGATCACTCGCCCCTCCCCCTCCTCTCACTGTTACACCGGCAGTGAGATCACTCGCCCCTCCCCCTCCTCTCATTGTTACACCGGCAGTGAGATCACTCGCCCCTCCCCCTCCTCTCACTGTTATACCGGCAGTGAGATCACTTGCCCCTCCCCCTCCTCTCACTGTTACACCGGCAGTGAGATCACTCGCCCCTCCCCCTCCTCTCACTGTTACACCGGCAGTGAGATCACTCGCCCCTCCCCCTCCTCTCATTGTTATACCGGCAGTGAGATCACTTGCCCCTCCCCCTCCTCTCATTGTTATACCGGCAGTGAGATCACTTGCCCCTCCCCCTCCTCTCACTGTTACACCGGCAGTGAGATCACTCGCCCCTCCCCCTCCTCTCACTGTTATACCGGCAGTGAGATCACTCGCCCCTCCCCCTCCTCTCATTGTTACACCGGCAGTGAGATCACTCGCCCCTCCCCCTCCTCTCATTGTTATACCGGCAGTGAGATCACTTGCCCCTCCCCCTCCTCTCACTGTTATACCGGCAGTGAGATCACTCGCCCCTCCCCCTCCTCTCACTGTTATACCGGCAGTGAGATCACTTGCCCCTCCCCCTCCTCTCACTGTTACACCGGCAGTGAGATCACTCGCCCCTCCCCCTCCTCTCATTGTTATACCGGCAGTGAGATCACTCGCCCCTCCCCCTCCTCTCACTGTTATACCGGCAGTGAGATCACTTGCCCCTCCCCCTCCTCTCACTGTTATACCGGCAGTGAGATCACTTGCCCCTCCCCCTCCTCTCACTGTTATACCGGCAGTGAGATCACTCGCCCCTCCCCCTCCTCTCATTGTTATACCGGCAGTGAGATCACTTGCCCCTCCCCCTCCTCTCACTGTTATACCGGCAGTGAGATCTCTTGCCCCTCCCCCTCCTCTCACTGTTATACCGGCAGTGAGATCACTCGCTCCTCCCCCTCCTCTCATTGTTATACCGGCAGTGAGATCACTCGCCCCTCCCCCTCCTCTCATTGTTATACCGGCAGTGAGATCACTCGCCCCTCCCCCTCCTCTCATTGTTACACCGGCAGTGAGATCACTCGCCCCTCCCCCTCCTCTCACTGTTACACCGGCAGTGAGATCACTCGCCCCTCCCCCTCCTCTCATTGTTATACCGGCAGTGAGATCACTTGCCCCTCCCCCTCCTCTCACTGTTATACCGGCAGTGAGATCACTCGCCCCTCCCCCTCCTCTCATTGTTATACCGGCAGTGAGATCACTTGCCCCTCCCCCTCCTCTCATTGTTATACCGGCAGTGAGATCACTCGCCCCTCCCCCTCCTCTCACTGTTATATCGGCAGTGAGATCACTTGCCCCTCCCCCTCCTCTCACTGTTATACCGGCAGTGAGATCACTCGCCCCTCCCCCTCCTCTCACTGTTACACCGGCAGTGAGATCACTTGCCCCTCCCCCTCCTCTCATTGTTACACCGGCAGTGAGATCACTCGCCCCTCCCCCTCCTCTCACTGTTACACCGGCAGTGAGATCACTCGCCCCTCCCCCTCCTCTCATTGTTATACCGGCAGTGAGATCACTTGCCCCTCCCCCTCCTCTCACTGTTATACCGGCAGTGAGATCACTCGCCCCTCCCCCTCCTCTCATTGTTATACCGGCAGTGAGATCACTCGCCCCTCCCCCTCCTCTCATTGTTACACCGGCAGTGAGATCACTCGCCCCTCCCCCTCCTCTCATTGTTATACCGGCAGTGAGATCACTCGCCCCTCCCCCTCCTCTCACTGTTACACCGGCAGTGAGATCACTCGCCCCTCCCCCTCCTCTCATTGTTATACCGGCAGTGAGATCACTCGCCCCTCCCCCTCCTCTCATTGTTATACCTGCAGTGAGATCGCTTGCCCCTCCCCCTCCTCTCACTGTTATACCGGCAGTGAGATCGCTCGCCCCTCCCCCTCCTCTCACTGTTATACCGGCAGTGAGATCGCTCGCCCCTCCCCCTCCTCTCATTGTTATACCGGCAGTGAGATCACTCGCCCCTCCCCCTCCTCTCATTGTTATACCGGCAGTGAGATCACTCGCCCCTCCCCCTCCTCTCATTGTTATACCGGCAGTGAGATCACTCGCCCCTCCCCCTCCTCTCACTGTTATACCGGCAGTGAGATCACTCGCCCCTCCCCCTCCTCTCATTGTTATACCGGCAGTGAGATCACTTGCCCCTCCCCCTCCTCTCACTGTTACACCGGCAGTGAGATCACTTGCCCCTCCCCCTCCTCTCACTGTTATACCGGCAGTGAGATCACTCGCCCCTCCCCCTCCTCTCATTGTTACACCGGCAGTGAGATCACTCGCCCCTCCCCCTCCTCTCATTGTTATACCGGCAGTGAGATCACTTGCCCCTCCCCCTCCTCTCATTGTTACACCGGCAGTGAGATCACTCGCCCCTCCCCCTCCTCTCATTGTTATACCGGCAGTGAGATCACTTGCCCCTCCCCCTCCTCTCACTGTTACACCGGCAGTGAGATCTCTTGCCCCTCCCCCTCCTCTCACTGTTACACCGGCAGTGAGATCTCTTGCCCCTCCCCCTCCTCTCATTGTTATACCGGCAGTGAGATCACGTGCCCCTCCCCCTCCTCTCACTGTTATACCGGCAGTGAGATCACTCGCCCCTCCCCCTCCTCTCATTGTTACACCGGCAGTGAGATCACTCGCCCCTCCCCCTCCTCTCACTGTTACACCGGCAGTGAGATCACTCGCCCCTCCCCCTCCTCTCACTGTTACACCGGCAGTGAGATCACTCGCCCCTCCCCCTCCTCTCATTGTTACACCGGCAGTGAGATCACTCGCCCCTCCCCCTCCTCTCACTGTTATACCGGCAGTGAGATCACTTGCCCCTCCCCCTCCTCTCACTGTTACACCGGCAGTGAGATCACTCGCCCCTCCCCCTCCTCTCACTGTTACACCGGCAGTGAGATCACTCGCCCCTCCCCCTCCTCTCATTGTTATACCGGCAGTGAGATCACTTGCCCCTCCCCCTCCTCTCATTGTTATACCGGCAGTGAGATCACTTGCCCCTCCCCCTCCTCTCACTGTTACACCGGCAGTGAGATCACTCGCCCCTCCCCCTCCTCTCACTGTTATACCGGCAGTGAGATCACTCGCCCCTCCCCCTCCTCTCATTGTTATACCGGCAGTGAGATCACTCGCCCCTCCCCCTCCTCTCATTGTTACACCGGCAGTGAGATCACTCGCCCCTCCCCCTCCTCTCATTGTTATACCGGCAGTGAGATCACTCGCCCCTCCCCCTCCTCTCATTGTTACACCGGCAGTGAGATCACTTGCCCCTCCCCCTCCTCTCATTGTTACACCGGCAGTGAGATCACTTGCCCCTCCCCCTCCTCTCACTGTTATACCGGCAGTGAGATCACTCGCCCCTCCCCCTCCTCTCACTGTTATACCGGCAGTGAGATCACTTGCCCCTCCCCCTCCTCTCACTGTTACACCGGCAGTGAGATCACTCGCCCCTCCCCCTCCTCTCATTGTTATACCGGCAGTGAGATCACTCGCCCCTCCCCCTCCTCTCACTGTTATACCGGCAGTGAGATCACTTGCCCCTCCCCCTCCTCTCACTGTTATACCGGCAGTGAGATCACTTGCCTCTCCCCCTCCTCTCACTGTTATACCGGCAGTGAGATCACTCGCCCCTCCCCCTCCTCTCATTGTTATACCGGCAGTGAGATCACTTGCCCCTCCCCCTCCTCTCACTGTTATACCGGCAGTGAGATCTCTTGCCCCTCCCCCTCCTCTCACTGTTATACCGGCAGTGAGATCACTCGCTCCTCCCCCTCCTCTCATTGTTATACCGGCAGTGAGATCACTCGCCCCTCCCCCTCCTCTCATTGTTATACCGGCAGTGAGATCACTTGCCCCTCCCCCTCCTCTCACTGTTATACCGGCAGTGAGATCTCTTGCCCATCCCCCTCCTCTCACTGTTATACCGGCAGTGAGATCACTCGCTCCTCCCCCTCCTCTCATTGTTATACCGGCAGTGAGATCACTCGCCCCTCCCCCTCCTCTCACTGTTATACCGGCAGTGAGATCACTTGCCCCTCCCCCTCCTCTCACTGTTATACCGGCAGTGAGATCACTCGCCCCTCCCCCTCCTCTCACTGTTACACCGGCAGTGAGATCACTCGCCCCTCCCCCTCCTCTCATTGTTATACCGGCAGTGAGATCACGTGCCCCTCCCCCTCCTCTCACTGTTATACCGGCAGTGAGATCACTTGCCCCTCCCCCTCCTCTCACTGTTATACCGGCAGTGAGATCACTCGCCCCTCCCCCTCCTCTCACTGTTACACCGGCAGTGAGATCACTCGCCCCTCCCCCTCCTCTCACTGTTACACCGGCAGTGAGATCACTCGCCCCTCCCCCTCCTCTCACTGTTATACCGGCAGTGAGATCACTCGCCCCTCCCCCTCCTCTCACTGTTATACCGGCAGTGAGATCACGTGCCCCTCCCCCTCCTCTCACTGTTATACCGGCAGTGAGATCACTCGCCCCTCCCCCTCCTCTCACTGTTATACCGGCAGTGAGATCACTTGCCCCTCCCCCTCCTCTCACTGTTATACCGGCAGTGAGATCACGTGCCCCTCCCCCTCCTCTCACTGTTATACCGGCAGTGAGATCACTTGCCCCTCCCCCTCCTCTCACTGTTACACCGGCAGTGAGATCACTCGCCCCTCCCCCTCCTCTCATTGTTATACCGGCAGTGAGTTCACTCGCCCCTCCCCCTCCTCTCACTGTTATACCGGCAGTGAGATCACTCGCCCCTCCCCCTCCTCTCACTGTTATACCGGCAGTGAGATCACTCGCCCCTCCCACTCCTCTCACTGTTACACCGGCAGTGAGATCACTCGCCCCTCCCCCTCCTCTCATTGTTATACCGGCAGTGAGATCACTCGCCCCTCCCCCTCCTCTCACTGTTACACCGGCAGTGAGATCACTTGCCCCTCCCCCTCCTCTCACTGTTATACCGGCAGTGAGATCACTTGCCCCTCCCCCTCCTCTCATTGTTACACCGGCAGTGAGATCGCTCGCCCCTCCCCCTCCTCTCACTGTTATACCGGCAGTGAGATCACTTGCCCCTCCCACTCCTCTCATTGTTATACCGGCAGTGAGATCACTTGCCCCTCCCCCTCCTCTCATTGTTATACCGGCAGTGAGATCACTTGCCCCTCCCCCTCCTCTCACTGTTACACCGGCAGTGAGATCACTTGCCCCTCCCCCTCCTCTCACTGTTATACCGGCAGTGAGATCACTTGCCCCTCCTCCTCCTCTCATTGTTATACCGGCAGTGAGATCACTCGCCCCTCCCCCTCCTCTCATTGTTATACCGGCAGTGAGATCACTCGCCCCTCCCCCTCCTCTCACTGTTATACCGGCAGTGAGATCACTCGCCCCTCCCCCTCCTCTCACTGTTATACCGGCAGTGAGATCACTCGCCCCTCCCCCTCCTCTCACTGTTATACCGGCAGTGAGATCACTTGCCCCTCCCCCTCCTCTCACTGTTATACCGGCAGTGAGATCACTCGCCCCTCCCCCTCCTCTCACTGTTATACCGGCAGTGAGATCACTTGCCCCTCCCCCTCCTCTCACTGTTACACCGGCAGTGAGATCACTCGCCCCTCCCCCTCCTCTCATTGTTATACCGGCAGTGAGTTCACTCGCCCCTCCCCCTCCTCTCACTGTTATACCGGCAGTGAGATCACTCGCCCCTCCCCCTCCTCTCACTGTTATACCGGCAGTGAGATCACTCGCCCCTCCCACTCCTCTCACTGTTACACCGGCAGTGAGATCACTCGCCCCTCCCCCTCCTCTCATTGTTATACCGGCAGTGAGATCACTCGCCCCTCCCCCTCCTCTCACTGTTACACCGGCAGTGAGATCACTTGCCCCTCCCCCTCCTCTCACTGTTATACCGGCAGTGAGATCACTTGCCCCTCCCCCTCCTCTCATTGTTACACCGGCAGTGAGATCGCTCGCCCCTCCCCCTCCTCTCACTGTTATACCGGCAGTGAGATCACTTGCCCCTCCCACTCCTCTCATTGTTATACCGGCAGTGAGATCACTTGCCCCTCCCCCTCCTCTCATTGTTATACCGGCAGTGAGATCACTTGCCCCTCCCCCTCCTCTCACTGTTACACCGGCAGTGAGATCACTCGCCCCTCCCCCTCCTCTCACTGTTATACCGGCAGTGAGATCACTCGCCCCTCCCCCTCCTCTCATTGTTATACCGGCAGTGAGATCACTCGCCCCTCCCCCTCCTCTCATTGTTATACCGGCAGTGAGATCACTCGCCCCTCCCCCTCCTCTCACTGTTACACCGGCAGTGAGATCACTCGCCCCTCCCCCTCCTCTCACTGTTACACCGGCAGTGAGATCGCTTGCCCCTCCCCCTCCTCTCACTGTTATACCGGCAGTGAGATCACTTGCTCCTCCCCCTCCTCTCACTGTTACACCGGCAGTGAGATCACTCGCCCCTCCCCCTCCTCTCATTGTTATACCGGCAGTGAGATCACTTGCCCCTCCCCCTCCTCTCATTGTTATACCGGCAGTGAGATCACGTGCCCCTCCCCCTCCTCTCACTGTTATACCGGCAGTGAGATCACTCGCCCCTCCCCCTCCTCTCACTGTTATACCGGCAGTGAGATCACTCGCCCCTCCCCCTCCTCTCACTGTTATACCGGCAGTGAGATCACTTGCTCCTCCCCCTCCTCTCACTGTTATACCGGCAGTGAGATCACTTGCCCCTCCCCCTCCTCTCATTGTTACACCGGCAGTGAGATCACTTGCTCCTCCCCCTCCTCTCACTGTTACACCGGCAGTGAGATCACTCGCCCCTCCCCCTCCTCTCACTGTTATACCGGCAGTGAGATCACTCGCCCCTCCCCCTCCTCTCATTGTTATACCGGCAGTGAGATCACTCGCCCCTCCCCCTCCTCTCATTGTTATACCGGCAGTGAGATCACGTGCCCCTCCCCCTCCTCTCACTGTTATACCGGCAGTGAGATCACTCGCCCCTCCCCCTCCTCTCACTGTTATACCGGCAGTGAGATCACTTGCCCCTCCCCCTCCTCTCACTGTTACACCGGCAGTGAGATCACTCGCCCCTCCCCCTCCTCTCACTGTTATACCGGCAGTGAGATCACTTGCCCCTCCCCCTCCTCTCACTGTTACACCGGCAGTGAGATCACTCGCCCCTCCCCCTCCTCTCACTGTTATACCGGCAGTGAGATCACTCGCCCCTCCCCCTCCTCTCATTGTTATACCGGCAGTGAGATCACTCGCCCCTCCCCCTCCTCTCACTGTTATACCGGCAGTGAGATCACTTGCCCCTCCCCCTCCTCTCACGGTTATACCGGCAGTGAGATCACTTGCCCCTCCCCCTCCTCTCACTGTTACACCGGCAGTGAGATCACTCGCCCCTCCCCCTCCTCTCATTGTTATACCGGCAGTGAGATCACTTGCCCCTCCCCCTCCTCTCACTGTTATACCGGCAGTGAGATCACTTGCCCCTCCCCCTCCTCTCATTGTTACACCGGCAGTGAGATCACTCGCCCCTCCCCCTCCTCTCACTGTTATACCGGCAGTGAGATCACTCGCTCCCCCCCCCTCCTCTCACTGTTATACCGGCAGTGAGATCACTCGCCCCTCCCCCTCCTCTCACTGTTACACCGGCAGTGAGATCACTTGCCCCTCCCCCTCCTCTCATTGTTATACCGGCAGTGAGATCACTCGCCCCTCCCCCTCCTCTCACTGTTATACCGGCAGTGAGATCACTCGCCCCTCCCCCTCCTCTCACTGTTACACCGGCAGTGAGATCACTTGCCCCTCCCCCTCCTCTCACTGTTATACCGGCAGTGAGATCACTCGCCCCTCCCCCTCCTCTCACTGTTACACCGGCAGTGAGATCACTCGCCCCTCCCCCTCCTCATTGTTATACCGGCAGTGAGATCACTCGCCCCTCCCCCTCCTCTCACTGTTATACCGGCAGTGAGATCACTCGCCCCTCCCCCTCCTCTCACTGTTATACCGGCAGTGAGATCACTTGCCCCTCCCCCTCCTCTCATTGTTATACCGGCAGTGAGATCACTCGCCCCTCCCCCTCCTCTCACTGTTACACCGGCAGTGAGATCGCTCGCCCCTCCCCCTCCTCTCACTGTTATACCGGCAGTGAGATCACTCGCCCCTCCCCCTCCTCTCATTGTTACACCGGCAGTGAGATCACTCGCCCCTCCCCCTCCTCTCATTGTTACACCGGCAGTGAGATCACTCGCCCCTCCCCCTCCTCTCACTGTTACACCGGCAGTGAGATCACTCGCCCCTCCCCCTCCTCTCATTGTTACACCGGCAGTGAGATCACTCGCCCCTCCCCCTCCTCTCATTGTTACACCGGCAGTGAGATCACTTGCCCCTCCCCCTCCTCTCATTGTTACACCGGCAGTGAGATCACTCGCCCCTCCCCCTCCTCTCATTGTTACACCGGCAGTGAGATCGCTCGCCCCTCCCCCTCCTCTCACTGTTACACCGGCAGTGAGATCACTCGCCCCTCCCCCTCCTCTCATTGTTATACCGGCAGTGAGATCACTCGCCCCTCCCCCTCCTCTCACTGTTACACCGGCAGTGTGATCACTTGCCCCTCCCCCTCCTCTCACTGTTATACCGGCAGTGAGATCACTTGCCCCTCCCCCTCCTCTCACTGTTATACCGGCAGTGAGATCACTCGCCCCTCCCCCTCCTCTCATTGTTATACCGGCAGTGAGATCACTCGCCCCTCCCCCTCCTCTCATTGTTACACCGGCGGTGAGATCACTCGCCCCTCCCCCTCCTCTCATTGTTACACAGGCAGTGAGATCACTTGCCCCTCCCCCTCCTCTCACTGTTATACCGGCAGTGAGATCACTCGCCCCTCCCCCTCCTCTCACTGTTATACCGGCAGTGAGATCACTCGCCCCTCCCCCTCCTCTCACTGTTACACCGGCGGTGAGATCACTCGCCCCTCCCCCTCCTCTCATTGTTATACCGGCAGTGAGATCACTCGCCCCTCCCCCTCCTCTCACTGTTATACCGGCAGTGAGATCACTCGCCCCTCCCCCTCCTCTCATTGTTATACCGGCAGTGAGATCACTCGCCCCTCCCCCTCCTCTCATTGTTACACCGGCGGTGAGATCACTCGCCCCTCCCCCTCCCCTCACTGTTATACCGGCAGTGAGATCACTCGCCCCTCCCCCTCCTCTCACTGTTACACCGGCAGTGAGATCACTCGCCCCTCCCCCTCCTCTCACTGTTATACCGGCAGTGAGATCACTTGCCCCTCCCCCTCCTCTCATTGTTATACCAGCAGTGAGATCACTTGCCCCTCCCCCTCCTCTCACTGTTATACCGGCAGTGAGATCACTTGCCCCTCCCCCTCCTCTCATTGTTATACCGGCAGTGAGATCACTCGCCCCTCCCCCTCCTCTCACTGTTATACCGGCAGTGAGATCACTTGCTCCTCCCCCTCCTCTCACTGTTATACCGGCAGTGAGATCACTTGCCCCTCCCCCTCCTCTCATTGTTATACCGGCAGTGAGATCACTCGCCCCTCCCCCTCCTCTCACTGTTATACCGGCAGTGAGATCACTTGCCCCTCCCCCTCCTCTCATTGTTATACCGGCAGTGAGATCACTCGCCCCTCCCCCACCTCTCACTGTTATACCGGCAGTGAGATCACTCGCCCCTCCCCCTCCTCTCATTGTTATACCGGCAGTGAGTTCACTTGCCCCTCCCCCTCCTCTCACTGTTACACCGGCAGTGAGATCACTCGCCCCTCCCCCACCTCTCACTGTTATACCGGCAGTGAGATCACTCGCCCCTCCCCCTCCTCTCATTGTTATACCGGCAGTGAGATCACTCGCCCCTCCCCCTCCTCTCACTGTTATACCGGCAGTGAGATCACTTGCCCCTCCCCCTCCTCTCACTGTTATACCGGCAGTGAGATCACTTGCCCCTCCCCCTCCTCTCATTGTTATACCGGCAGTGAGATCACTCGCCCCTCCCCCTCCTCTCACTGTTACACCGGCAGTGAGATCGCTCGCCCCTCCCCCTCCTCTCACTGTTATACCGGCAGTGAGATCACTCGCCCCTCCCCCTCCTCTCATTGTTACACCGGCAGTGAGATCACTCGCCCCTCCCCCTCCTCTCATTGTTACACCGGCAGTGAGATCACTCGCCCCTCCCCCTCCTCTCACTGTTACACCGGCAGTGAGATCACTCGCCCCTCCCCCTCCTCTCATTGTTACACCGGCAGTGAGATCACTCGCCCCTCCCCCTCCTCTCATTGTTACACCGGCAGTGAGATCACTTGCCCCTCCCCCTCCTCTCATTGTTACACCGGCAGTGAGATCACTCGCCCCTCCCCCTCCTCTCATTGTTACACCGGCAGTGAGATCGCTCGCCCCTCCCCCTCCTCTCACTGTTACACCGGCAGTGAGATCACTCGCCCCTCCCCCTCCTCTCATTGTTATACCGGCAGTGAGATCACTCGCCCCTCCCCCTCCTCTCACTGTTACACCGGCAGTGTGATCACTTGCCCCTCCCCCTCCTCTCACTGTTATACCGGCAGTGAGATCACTTGCCCCTCCCCCTCCTCTCACTGTTATACCGGCAGTGAGATCACTCGCCCCTCCCCCTCCTCTCATTGTTATACCGGCAGTGAGATCACTCGCCCCTCCCCCTCCTCTCATTGTTACACCGGCGGTGAGATCACTCGCCCCTCCCCCTCCTCTCATTGTTACACAGGCAGTGAGATCACTTGCCCCTCCCCCTCCTCTCACTGTTATACCGGCAGTGAGATCACTCGCCCCTCCCCCTCCTCTCACTGTTATACCGGCAGTGAGATCACTCGCCCCTCCCCCTCCTCTCACTGTTACACCGGCGGTGAGATCACTCGCCCCTCCCCCTCCTCTCATTGTTATACCGGCAGTGAGATCACTCGCCCCTCCCCCTCCTCTCACTGTTATACCGGCAGTGAGATCACTCGCCCCTCCCCCTCCTCTCATTGTTATACCGGCAGTGAGATCACTCGCCCCTCCCCCTCCTCTCATTGTTACACCGGCGGTGAGATCACTCGCCCCTCCCCCTCCCCTCACTGTTATACCGGCAGTGAGATCACTCGCCCCTCCCCCTCCTCTCACTGTTACACCGGCAGTGAGATCACTCGCCCCTCCCCCTCCTCTCACTGTTATACCGGCAGTGAGATCACTTGCCCCTCCCCCTCCTCTCATTGTTATACCAGCAGTGAGATCACTTGCCCCTCCCCCTCCTCTCACTGTTATACCGGCAGTGAGATCACTTGCCCCTCCCCCTCCTCTCATTGTTATACCGGCAGTGAGATCACTCGCCCCTCCCCCTCCTCTCACTGTTATACCGGCAGTGAGATCACTTGCTCCTCCCCCTCCTCTCACTGTTATACCGGCAGTGAGATCACTTGCCCCTCCCCCTCCTCTCATTGTTATACCGGCAGTGAGATCACTCGCCCCTCCCCCTCCTCTCACTGTTATACCGGCAGTGAGATCACTTGCCCCTCCCCCTCCTCTCATTGTTATACCGGCAGTGAGATCACTCGCCCCTCCCCCACCTCTCACTGTTATACCGGCAGTGAGATCACTCGCCCCTCCCCCTCCTCTCATTGTTATACCGGCAGTGAGTTCACTTGCCCCTCCCCCTCCTCTCACTGTTACACCGGCAGTGAGATCACTCGCCCCTCCCCCACCTCTCACTGTTATACCGGCAGTGAGATCACTCGCCCCTCCCCCTCCTCTCATTGTTATACCGGCAGTGAGATCACTCGCCCCTCCCCCTCCTCTCACTGTTATACCGGCAGTGAGATCACTTGCCCCTCCCCCTCCTCTCACTGTTATACCGGCAGTGAGATCACTCGCTCCTCCCCCTCCTCTCACTGTTATACCGGCAGTGAGATCACTTGCCCCTCCCCCTCCTCTCACTGTTATACCGGCAGTGAGATCACTTGCCCCTCCCCCTCCTCTCATTGTGATACCGGCAGTGAGTTCACTTGCCCCTCCCCCTCCTCTCACTGTTATACCGGCAGTGAGTTCACTCGCCCCTCCCCCTCCTCTCACTGTTACACCGGCAGTGAGATCACTCGCCCCTCCCCCTCCTCTCATTGTTATACCGGCAGTGAGATCGCTCGCCCCTCCCCCTCCTCTCATTGTTACACCGGCAGTGAGATCACTCGCCCCTCCCCCTCCTCTCACTGTTATACCGGCAGTGAGATCGCTCGCCCCTCCCCCTCCTCTCATTGTTACACCGGCAGTGAGATCACTCGCCCCTCCCCCTCCTCTCATTGTTATACCGGCAGTGAGATCACTTGCCCCTCCCCCTCCTCTCATTGTTATACCGGCAGTGAGATCACTTACCCCTCCCCCTCCTCTCATTGTTACACCGGCAGTGAGATCACTCGCCCCTCCCCCTCCTCTCATTGTTATACCGGCAGTGAGATCACTCGCCCCTCCCCCTCCTCTCATTGTTATACCGGCAGTGAGATCACTTGCCCCTCCCCCTCCTCTCACTGTTATACCGGCAGTGAGATCACTTGCCCCTCCCCCTCCTATCACTGTTACACCGGCAGTGAGATCACTCGCCCCTCCCCCTCCTCTCATTGTTATACCGGCAGTGAGATCGCTCGCCCCTCCCCCTCCTCTCATTGTTACACCGGCAGTGAGATCACTCGCCCCTCCCCCTCCTCTCACTGTTACACCGGCAGTGAGATCGCTTGCCCCTCCCCCTCCTCTCACTGTTATACCGGCAGTGAGATCACTCGCCCCTCCCCCTCCTCTCATTGTTATACCGGCAGTGAGATCACTCGCCCCTCCCCCTCCTCTCATTGTTATACCGGCAGTGAGATCACTCGCCCCTCCCCCTCCTCTCATTGTTATACCGGCAGTGAGATCACTCGCCCCTCCCCCTCCTCTCATTGTTACACCGGCAGTGAGATCACTTGCCCCTCCCCCTCCTCTCACTGTTATACCGGCAGTGAGATCACTCGCCCCTCCCCCACCTCTCACTGTTATACCGGCAGTGAGATCACTTGCCCCTCCCCCTCCTCTCACTGTTACATCGGCAGTGAGATCACTTGCCCCTCCCCCTCCTCTCACTGTTATACCGGCAGTGAGATCACTTGCCCCTCCCCCCCCTCTCATTGTTACACCGGCAGTGAGATCACTCGCCCCTCCCCCTCCTCTCACTGTTACACCGGCAGTGAGATCACTCGCCCCTCCCCCTCCTCTCACTGTTATACCGGCAGTGAGATCACTCGCCCCTCCCCCTCCTCTCACTGTTATACCGGCAGTGAGATCACTCGCCCCTCCCCCTCCTCTCACTGTTATACCGGCAGTGAGATCACTCGCCCCTCCCCCTCCTCTCACTGTTACACCGGCAGTGAGATCACTCGCCCCTCCCCCTCCTCTCACTGTTATACCGGCAGTGAGATCACTCGCCCCTCCCCCTCCTCTCACTGTTATACCGGCAGTGAGATCACTCGCCCCTCCCCCTCCTCTCACTGTTATACCGGCAGTGAGATCACTTGCCCCTCCCCCTCCTCTCATTGTTATACCGGCAGTGAGATCACTTACCCCTCCCCCTCCTCTCATTGTTACACCGGCAGTGAGATCACTCGCCCCTCCCCCTCCTCTCATTGTTACACCGGCAGTGAGATCACTCGCCCCTCCCCCTCCTCTCACTGTTATACCGGCAGTGAGATCACTCGCCCCTCCCCCCCCTCTCACTGTTATACCGGCAGTGAGATCACTTGCCCCTCCCCCTCCTCTCATTGTTATACCGGCAGTGAGATCACTTACCCCTCCCCCTCCTCTCATTGTTACACCGGCAGTGAGATCACTCGCCCCTCCCCCTCCTCTCATTGTTACACCGGCAGTGAGATCACTCGCCCCTCCCCCTCCTCTCACTGTTATACCGGCAGTGAGATCACTCGCCCCTCCCCCCCCTCTCATTGTTATACCGGCAGTGAGATCACTTACCCCTCCCCCTCCTCTCATTGTTACACCGGCAGTGAGATCACTCGCCCCTCCCCCTCCTCTCACTGTTATACCGGCAGTGAGATCACTCGCCCCTCCCCCTCCTCTCACTGTTATACCGGCAGTGAGATCACTCGCCCCTCCCCCCCCTCTCATTGTTATACCGGCAGTGAGATCACTCGCCCCTCCCCCTCCTCTCATTTGGTTTTAATATTTTCTTATTGCCCTTATTGTGTGTGTACCATTGTTAGTTTTGCCCGACCCCCGGGGTTTTAATAAAGTACTTGCCTCTCAGTGCGTCGCTCTGCCTGTTTTATCCGATCTGTGAGCTCCCCTCTAGGAGCTCGCGCGTTCAGGGGGT
Organism: Ascaphus truei; assembly: GCF_040206685.1. Classification (NCBI taxonomy): domain Eukaryota; kingdom Metazoa; phylum Chordata; class Amphibia; order Anura; family Ascaphidae; genus Ascaphus; species Ascaphus truei. The sequence goes on from NW_027456895.1 coordinate 196,292, forward strand.
GGGGAGTCCCTTAGGCAGGCGGCAGCAAGAGGGCCAATATTCTGTCAGACAGCGCCAGCGCGGAGGGACACCGGTTTCATATTTATGTATCTATTTCATCTTCACAATTATATACTTAACATTCATTTGTGCCAGAAAATCCCTCAAAATGAGCAAAATGGGATGGGGTGCCAGAACTGATCCTGTGTTCAAAATGATGTATTTATTTATGCATATGTTTTGGTTAACAAGTGTATATACACATTTCTTCCCATATTCCCCCCCCCCCCCCCCGCCCCCCCTGTTTTTCTTGTGGATTGTCCAGTTACTCTGGGAGGAAGAATAGGTTCTTATCATCAACTTTACTATTTAGTACAACAATGAAGGTTTATTATAATATAACAATCATCACTTTTTGTTTTTAACTTGACTGTTTCTATGTTCTCATGTATGTTGTTGCATTTTCTTGATCTCCCTGGCAACAGATGATGACGCGTGGGAGTGTCTCTCTGGGCCAGCCTCCATTTGCCCGGTTCTGTGGAAGGGGGGGGGGGGGGGCTGCGGTCCTTGGTTTGCCCGTGGAGCCTGGGGAGAAGGGGGCGGACTCGGGGTGGAGCGCAGTCTGGCTACTCCCGTTCTCCCTGGTGGATGGGAGGAGTGGCTGACGCTGTGGCTCCGCCCCCAGCACGTCAGGGATTGCGGGCGCTTCCTCTTCATAGAAATGCGCAATCCAAATCTCCACGAGGGGCGGGACTGGGAGCGTGCCTTCGTCCATCGCCCTACCACATCGCTCCGGGGGCGGATCGGAGGCAGCCTTGTAGATTATGATGCCATTAAGCTCTTTAGAGGCGCCCGCGCGCTGCCGGTTTTGGCGAGAAATGGGAGATTTAAGGACCTCACAGAGGCTGTTTGTGTACTCCTTGATAAAGTGTATATTTGATACACGAAACGCGTAGGAGGGTGTCTACCTCCGTTTTTTATATGGACCAATAAAGGATTATTTTATTCTACATTTTGGTGACCCTCTCCTTTGGCTGTGCGCCAGTGTTCTCTCTTCCTCATCATACCAGCAACGATACTTGGCTGCACGCCAACCAGGACACAAGGATTGGGGCATATCTGTGAGTATCACTGACTTTATATTTCTGCATTGTTGTATGCTGTGAGTCCAGGGACCACCCCAATGAGGATCTGACAGGGGTCATCACCACCAGCCTTCTCTTCAGGGACCATCCCAATGAGGATCTGACAGGGGTCATCACCACCAGCCTTATCTTCAGGGACCATCCCAATGAGGATCTGACAGGGGTCATCACCACCAGCCTTATCTTCAGGGACCATTCGGCCCTTCAGGTGACTTTACACCTTGTAGGTAGTGTGGTATATTGGTGCATCATCACAGTAAGCTCAGATAATATAAATTCCATTAAATTAATCCAAAATCCAGGAACAGTAGTATGTTGACAAGAATGAACATCCCAGGGTGAAAAATAGGGACCTGGTGGTGCCCACACAGCTACCCCAAAACTTGGTCTCTGTGACAATGTAAATAAAAGCCACTGAATAACTGAAGTGGTTAAATAGCATGAAGGATTCCAATGCTAGATTGACTAGGTGGTATATGGCCCTCCAACCCTTCTCCTTTGAGAGTCAGCATAGGCTGGGAAAAGAGAACGCAAATGCTGACTTCTTTTCTAGAGAAGGGGTGGATGGTCGGGCTTCAGCCGTGCATATCCCCAGCCACACACTAACAGGGGAGGAATGTGACAGGGTAAATAAAAGCCACCAGTTATATGCCTGGAAAACCTATGTCTAGTCTGCAGTGCAGCACTGACTAGGTTAAACTTCAGCTGGGAACCTCAGGACAATCAGTTGGATCCCAGCTGCCTAATCAAGGTGTGTTAAAACCCAGGCTGTAGACACATTGAGCTTGCTGTTGATGAGAGAGGAGTAAGAAGTAAAGAGATTCCTGAAAACAAGGTCTGAGTAGCAAAGTAGTGAAACTGTGAACTGTCTGTCCCCTGCATAGAAAAAGGGTAGCTGCCTTATATGTGAACTGTCTGCTAAAGAGAAACTGTTTTGTTTGCTGAAGAAAAAGCCATTTTCGTTTTTGCTGATGGAAAGCTATTTTTGTTTTGTGTGCTGTATATCTTTTAAGGCTAAATAAATAAGCCTTGTCAAGAAACCCACGTGTGTAGTTGCATGTACCCTGCAACATATGGTGTCAAGAATTGGGAAGGTTTTTTTCAAAAGGCTCCTGCAGTTAAAGGGCCACACACACACAAGAATGGAAGAAATGTTGAAAGAGTTTCTGTGTGAGCAAACCAAACAGCAGGGACTGTTAATGCAGGAGCAAACCAGACAGCAGGGACAGTTAATGCAGGAGCAAACCAGACAGCAGGGACAGTTAATGCAGGAGCAGGCCCGGCTGCAAGCGGAGAGAGATGAAAGACTACAAGCAGCACAGGATGAGCGGATTGCCAAGCTGCTGACCCAATTCCAAGGGTCTGCCAGTGCAGAACTAGCAAGCAGACCCCCTATACTCCTGAGGAAAATGGCTCCAAACGAGGATCCAGAGGCTTTTTTACTGACTTTTGAAAGAGTTGCCGAAGCTCAGGGCTGGGCTACAGATCGCTGGGCAACTGCTTTGGCCCCGCTCCCCATAGGAGAAGCCCAGGCCTCATATCAGGGTCTCCCAGCAGATCAGGCAATGGACTACCGACAAGTAAAAGCCGCCATACTGGATCGCTTAGGTCTGACCCCAGAGACCTACCGGCAGCAGTTCTGGAACATGAAGTACATCGCTAAGATGAGACCCCGGGTCCTCGCTCAGCGGTTATTGGACTTGTGTACACGCTGGATACAACCCGAGGAGCGCACTAAGGAGGCAATTCTTGAGCAGGTGGTTTTGGAACAATTGCTACAAATAATACCCCCTTCCGCACGCTCGTGGGTAAAACGCCACGCTGCTGAAACCCTAGCTTTGGCGGTCCGACTCGTGGAGAACTTCCTTGGGGCTGAGCAGCAGGCGAGTGTCCTCGACCCGACTCCACCGGCACTTGCGGACGCCCAAAGAGGGAGGTCGGATCAATGGGGAACCTATGGTCCAAATGCTGGTCCCCGCAGAGACCCTCATCACCTTCCGGATGTCGGCTCATCGCAAAATGAGAGGAACTTCCGAGGACGTCGCCCACAGGACCCACCAGATGCCTGGTCTCCAGTAACCGGTCCAGCGGAGCGCTATCCACAGCCCTCTCCTGCGAGGGAACCCTCTCCATGTTCCGCCTGCAGAGAACAAGGCCACCGGTATGTGGACTGTCCACTGATGGATTGTTCATTCAGCAGAACCGTCGCCTCGGCTTTTACTGAGGAAAATTACAAGCCCTGGCTACTTCCAGCCCTGATTGGGGGAAAAACCGTCCAGGCCCTTGTAGATTCGGGCTCTGGGAAAACTCTGGTCCTCCAGGAACTGTTACCGCCCAACGTGTGTTCTTTTGACTCCCCATGGAGCATAGAATGTATACACGGCGATGTAAAACGCTATCCGACGGCCAAAATCCGACTACAGGTAAAAGGTCAGGAGGCTTACCTCGAAGTAGGAGTCGCTCCTTGGCTCCCTGCCCCCGTTGTGCTCGGTCGGGACTGGCCTTTCTTTTCGGACCTAATGGCCCCAGTCTTTCACGAGGAGCCTCCTTCTAGGGCTCAGGAGAACCCTGGCAAACTGTTCCCCTTCTCGGCAGACCTTTTTCCCAGTAGACACCGGGTTCAAATGAATCGGAAGCAAGGACGCTTGGACAAACAGGACTGGTTGCAGAAATCTGGGTCTCAAGGTGACCATTCTAGTAGTCAGAGGTCACAAGTGATGGCTGGGGATGGCCCAAGGGAGGGGGATATGGGCCCTGGAGATTTACCAGACCTGTACCTCCCTGACTTTCGCCAGAAGCAAAGGGAAGACCCAGTCCTTGCTAGACAGTATGACAAGGTGGTGAAAATTGATGAACAGATTTTAGATGCCCAAGGGGTGATAGTATTCCCCATTTTGAGCTTTCAAAGGATATCCTATATAGGGTGAATAGGCAGACACAAACAGGGGAGGTCACCAGACAGATATTTGTTCCCAAGGCGTTTGTTAAATCTGTGTTCACTCTAGCCCATACTGTCCCTTGGGGTGGTCACCTGGGCAGGGATAAAACATTGGACCGTATTTCATCCCGATTCTATTGGCCAGGGATGCATAGTGATATTGCTAAGCTATGTGCAGCATGTCCGGAGTGCCAGCTAACTAGTCCAAAAGGACAAAAACCAGCCCCGTTGGTTCCTCTACCCTTGGTGTCAGTTCCCTTTGAGAGGATTGGGGTAGACTTGGTAGGACCTCTAGAACCTTCTGCGAAAGGACACAGGTTTATCCTTGTAATAGTGGACTATGCAACAAGGTATCCTGAGGGGGAACACTGAGAACAGCAACGGCGAAGCAAGTAGCCAACAAGTTGTTGGAACTGTTCTCACGGGTTGGACTTCCCCAGGTTATGTTGACAGACCAAGGTACAAATTTCATGGCTAAACTGATGCAGGATGTCTTAAAGTTACTAGAGGTCAAGTCTGTTCGGACATCGGTCTACCATCCACAGACTGACGGATTGGTGGAAAGATTTAACCGAACTCTAAAAGGGATGCTGAGGAAATTTGTAGATTCAGAGAAGAGAGCTTGGGATGAACTTCTCCCTTTTCTGCTGTTTGCAGTGCGGGAAGTCCCCCAGGCCTCCACGGGATTCTCTCCATTTGAACTGCTGTATGGCCGCCAACCCCGGGGTATCCTAGACCTCCTAAAGGAGTCCTGGGAGGAACAGCGGTCCCCTTCTAAGAATACCCTGCAATATGTACTAGACCTTAGGAAGCGCCTAGATGTGGTCGGCCATTTTGCCAGGGAGAATCTTAGATCAGCCCAGGACAGTCAGGAGAGACATTACAATCAGAATGCTCGCATGAGAGCGTTTCACCCAGGAGACCAGGTGATGTTATTGTTACCCAGTTGCGAGAGTAAACTCCTGGCCAAATGGCAGGGCCCATTCGAAGTACTCCGCCGTACGGGTGATGTGGATTACGAGATCGCTCAACCAGGGTCCAGGAAGGGTAAACAAATTTACCATGTGAACTTGCTGAAACCCTGGAAGATGCAGCGGTCTCTATACATCCACCCGGTGGAGGAGGAAACGGACTTGGGTCCTCAGCCTCCACGGGAGAACATCGTGAGTGATGATAAAATCCCAATGGGTAAACAGTTGTCCTCTGAACAAAAAGGGGACTTGTTAGCAATAATTACACAAATCCATGATGTTATTTCTGACTTACCAGGACAAACTAACTTAATTTCCCATGCAATCGAGACAGCACCTGGGGTAAAAGTACGTTCCCGTCCTTATAGGTTGCCCGAAAGTCGTAGGGCTCTGGTAGAGAAGGAGGTACAAGAAATGTTACACTTAGGAGTGATTGAGGAATCATGCAGTGAGTGGTGTAGTCCACTAATTATGGTCCCTAAACCCGATGGGAAGGTAAGATTTTGTGCGGACCTCCGAAAGGTCAATGCGGTATCCAAGTTTGACGCATATCCGATGCCAAGGGTGGACGAATTAATTGACGCCCTTGGTAACGCGGAATATATATCCACGTTGGACTTGACAAAAGGATACTGGCAAATACCCTTAGAGGAAAAGTTCAAATGCAAAACAGCCTTTGCCACTCCCATGGGTTTATACCAGTTTGTGACAATGCCATTTGGACTGCATGGAGCCCCAGCCACATTTCAGAGACTCATGGATAAGGTACTGAGGCCCCATAGGACTTATGCCGCAGCCTATCTAGATGACATTGTCATTTATAGTAAACACTGGCGGGCCCATCTAAATAGGCTGAAAGCGGTCCTCAAATCTCTAAGAGAGGCAGGGCTCACAGCCAACCCTAAGAAATGTGCCTTGGGTAAAGCGGAAACCAAATATTTAGGGTATGAAGTGGGAGGTGGAAAAGTAATGCCACTAGCCGATAAGGTAGCTGCCCTGAAAGAAGTTCTGACCCCCAAAACAAAAACGCAGGTACACTGGCGACACACTTTATTCGAGCTCGGCTAGTCCCACGAATTCGGGTATACCCGGGTGTATTGAGGTTTGTGACTGTTTTCTGCCCGAGTGCATTGAGGTATTTTCCAAGCAGGGATTGAAGCATTTTATTCCCGCTGGCTGCAATACTGCACAGTATATATATATATACTGCATTACAATTCATGAATTTATGCCATCTGGTAGACACGCGAAGCATTGCAGCCTATTAAATCCTAATCATTATCATTTAACAGATCAGCCGCCCGTCAGCCAGGCATGAACCCAGGCTGGGAAGGCAAACACAACGGGGCTTGTCAGAGGTGAGGAGCGGCGCATTCCAGGTATCTGCCAGGTACATACTGGGTATTTGCTCGAATAAAGTGTGTCGGTGCAGTACGCTCTCTGCTGGGTTTAGCAGGGTACTACCGGCGGTTCATCCCCAACTATTCGGAAGTGGCAGCCCCTTTAACGGACCTCACAAAAAGGTGTGCCCCTACACAAGTGGTGTGGTCAAGGGATTGTCAAAGAGCCTTTGAGGACATAAAAAGGTGTCTATCAGAGGGTCCCATCCTTAGAAGCCCAGACTTCAACAGCCCTTTTATAGTGCAAACAGATGCATCAGAGATAGGGCTAGGGGCAGTGTTGTCACAACAGTTTGAGGGAGTTGAACATCCTATCCTTTTCCTGAGTAGGAAATTGTTCCCAAGGGAAAAAAACTACTCAGTGATTGAGAAAGAGTGCCTCGCAGTAAAGTGGGCAATCGAGGCTTTGAGGCATTACCTGGCAGGAGTCCATTTTACTTTGGTGACGGATCATGCTCCACTGAAGTGGTTAAATAGCATGAAGGATTCCAATGCTAGATTGACTAGGTGGTATATGGCCCTCCAACCCTTCTCATTTGAGATTCAGCATAGGCCGGGAAAAGAGAACGCAAATGTTGACTTCTTTTCAAGAGAAGGGGTGGATGGTCGGGCTTCAGCCGTGCGTAGCCCCAGCCACACACTAACAGGGGAGGAATGTGACAGGGTAAATAAAAGCCACCAGTTATATGCCTGGAAAACCTATGTCTAGTCTGCAGTGCAGCACTGACTAGGTTAACTTCAGCTGGGAACCTCAGGACAATTAGTTGGATCCCAGCTGCCTAATCAAGGTGTGTAAAAACCCAGGCTGTAGACACATGGAGCTGCTGTTGATGAGAGAGGAGTAAGAAGTAAAGAGATTCCTGAAAACAAGGTCTGAGTAGCAAAGTAGTTGTATTGTGAACTGTCTGTCCCCTGCATAGAAAAGGGTAGCTGCCTTATATGTGAACTGTCTGCTAAAGAGAAACTGTTTTGTTTGCTGAAGAAAAAGCCATTTTTGTTTTTGCTGATGGAAAGCTATTTTTGTTTTGTGTGCTGTATATCTTTTAAGGCTCAATAAATAAGCCTTGGCAAGAAACCCACGTGTGTAGTTGCATGTACCCTGCAACAGTCTCCAATATGCATAGATTCACCACTGAGGTATAATATAACACAGTCCAGCAAAAGAAGGTAACAAATGAGGGGCTGATGCCCTTTACCTGTCTAGTGTAGTTCCAGATAAATGGATTCCTCGGCGTGCAGTCCTCAGAAGAAGAATCCAGAGAGGTAGAGGAGAAGAGGAGCACAGCTCACAGCGTCCACAGACACAGGAAAATGAGGGCAACTCCAGACATAGGAAAAATATATATTAGCCTTTAATGATCAGCTTGGCAACAGTACAGGAGCACACACCAACGCGTTTCATCCCTCAGGACTTTCTCAAGGTGTGACTTTACAACATGATATACCTCACTAGCACCAATCCCAACACTTCCCTGAATCATTTCACAATTTCAATGACGGATACGGCGCTGGAGCGAATTAATCACTAACTGCTCCTAATCGTGGAGTAAATTACAATTTATTTTACTGCCTTGTCCTGCTCAATCACATGATCCCGGTATAAAAGGGGTTAATACCCTGGTCTCCTGTGACAGGGACATCATGTAGATATGTCTGGCGCTCAATATATAAATGAAACTCATTGGGTGGGCTGGCCGGAGAGAAAGTAAGTCCCTTGGTTCGGACACTAACCTGTGATGAGGATAATAGATATTTAGACAAATTATAAATGCCCAGAATCCTCAGCGTTTCCACTATTCAGACATTTTGCTAATAAATTGATGGTAATTCATTATTTGGATATTTGATATATTTATGGGTTCACAATTTTGTTATGTGTTTATAGTTGTCATGTTGTCACCTCATTCATTGTTTAGTGTTTTATTGTGTCATAATTAGTTTGTATTAGTTGTATTGTATTGTATGTCTTTATTTATATAGCGCCATTAATGTACATAGCGCTTCACAGTAGTAATACATGTGGTAATCAAATAAATAACAAATAATATAAATAACAGAGCATGGGAATAAGTGCTTCAGACATTAAAGTAACATTAAGGAAGAGGAGTCCCTACCCCGAGGAGCTTACAGTCTAATTGGTAGGTAGGTAGAACGTACAGAGACAGTAGGAGGGAGTTCTGGTAAGTGCGTCTGCAGGAGGCCAAGCTTTATGTATCATGTGTTCAGATTATGTTAGTGGTAATTAATAATTTTGTGTTATGTGCTGTCAATGTTTTATGATTTAAGTTATATGTTGGGCATTTCATTTGTGTAGCGCTAATTGGACGGCTCTGAGTAAATGAACCTGGTGAGATTCCCGTCGGCTAAAGTATCACTTGGCTCCGGTACTTAAACCGTATGTAAATATATTATGTTTTACTAATTGTGTCTTTATTTCCCTTTTGCACCCCTTGTTTTTATTTACCCCCCCATGAGTGACACTGCCCCCCCCCATGAGTGACACTGCCCCCACAATGAGTGACACTGCCCCCCAATGAGTGACACTGCCCCCCAATGAGTGACACTGCCCCCCCAATGAGTGACACTGCCCCCCAATGAGTGACACTGCCCCCCCAATGAGTGACACTGCCCCCCCAATGAGTGACACTGCCCCCCCAATGAGTGACACTGCCCCCCCAATGAGAGACACTGCCCACCCAATGAGAGACACTGCCCCCCCAATGAGAGACACTGCCCCCCCAATGAGTGACACTGCCCCCAATGAGAGACACTGCCCCCCCAATGAGAGACACTGCCCCCCCAATGAGTGACACTGCCCCCCCAATGAGTGACACTGCCCCCCCAATGAGTGACACTGCCCCCCCAATGAGTGACACTGCCCCCCAATGAGTGACACTGCCCCCCCAATGAGTGACACTGCCCCCCCAATGAGAGACACTGCCCCCCCATGAGACACTGCCCCCAATGAGTGATACTCCCCCCCAATGAGTGACACTGCCCCCAATGAGTGACACTACCCCCCAATGAGCCACTGCTCCCACAATGACTGACACTGCCCCCCCAATGAGACACTGCCCCCCAAAGAGAAACTGCCCCCCATGAGATACACTGCCCCCCAAAGAGAGACACTGCCCCCCCCCCAAAGAGAGACACTGCCCCCCCAAAGAGAGACACTTCCCCCCCAAAGAGAGACACTGCCCCTCCAATGAGACACTGCTTCCCTAATGAGACACTGCCCCCCCAATGAGAAACACTGCCTACCCATGAAAGAAACTGCTCCAATGAGAGACACTGCTCCCCCCAATGAAATAAATTGCTCCCCCAATGACACTGCCCCCCCAATGAGTGATATGGCCCCCCCGAATGAGAGACACTGTCTCCTCAGAGTGATACACCCCCCAATGACTAACACTGCCCCCCCATGAGATACACTGCCCCCCATGAGATACACTGCCCCCAATGAGATACACTGCCCCCCCATGAGATACACTGCCCCCCCAATGAGACAGACACTGCCCCCACAATGAGACACTGCCCCCACAATGAGACACTGCCTCCCCATGAAAGAAACTGCCCCCAATGAGATACACTGCCCCCCAAATAGACACTGCCCCCCATGACTACACCCCCCAATGACTAACACTGCCCCCCCATGAGATACACTGCCCCCCATGAGATACACTGCCCCCAATGAGATACACTGCCCCCCCATGAGATACACTGCCCCCCCAATGAGACAGACACTGCCCCCACAATGAGACACTGCCCCCACAATGAGACACTGCCTCCCCATGAAAGAAACTGCCCCCAATGAGATACACTGCCCCCCAAATAGACACTGCCCCCCCCAAAGAGAGAGACTGCCCCCCCCAAAGAGAGACACTGCCCCCCCAAAGAGAGACACTGCCCCCCCAAAGAAAGACACTGCCTCCCCATGAGAGACACTGCCCCCAATGAGAGACACTGCTCCCCACAATGAAATAAACTGCTCCCCCAATGACACTGCCCCCCCAATGAGTGATATGGCCCCCCCGAATGAGACACTGTCTCAATTAGTTATACGCCCCCCCAATGGGAGATACTGCCCACCAATGAGACACTGCCCCCCCAATGAGAGACACTGCCCCCCAATGAGAGACACTGCCCCCCCAATGAGAGACACTGCCCCCCAATGAGAGACACTGCACCCCAATGAGTGATACGCCCCCCCAATGAGTGACACTGCCCCCCCAATGAGTGACACTGCCCCCCCAATGAGTGACACTGCCCCCCAATGAGTGACACTGCCCCCCCAATGAGTGACACTGCCCCCCCAATGAGAGACACTGCCCCCCCATGAGACACTGCCCCCAATGAGTGATACTCCCCCCCAATGAGTGACACTGCCCCCAATGAGTGACACTACCCCCCAATGAGCCACTGCTCCCACAATGACTGACACTGCCCCCCCAATGAGACACTGCCCCCCAAAGAGAAACTGCCCCCCATGAGATACACTGCCCCCCAAAGAGAGACACTGCCCCCCCCCAAAGAGAGACACTGCCCCCCCAAAGAGAGACACTTCCCCCCCAAAGAGAGACACTGCCCCTCCAATGAGACACTGCTTCCCTAATGAGACACTGCCCCCCCAATGAGAAACACTGCCTACCCAAGAAAGAAACTGCTCCAATGAGAGACACTGCTCCCCCCAATGAAATAAATTGCTCCCCCAATGACACTGCCCCCCCAATGAGTGATATGGCCCCCCCGAATGAGAGACACTGTCTCCTCAGAGTGATACACCCCCCAATGACTAACACTGCCCCCCCATGAGATACACTGCCCCCCATGAGATACACTGCCCCCAATGAGATACACTGCCCCCCCATGAGATACACTGCCCCCCCAATGAGACAGACACTGCCCCCACAATGAGACACTGCCCCCACAATGAGACACTGCCTCCCCATGAAAGAAACTGCCCCCAATGAGATACACTGCCCCCCAAATAGACACTGCCCCCCATGACTACACCCCCCAATGACTAACACTGCCCCCCCATGAGATACACTGCCCCCCATGAGATACACTGCCCCCAATGAGATACACTGCCCCCCCATGAGATACACTGCCCCCCCAATGAGACAGACACTGCCCCCACAATGAGACACTGCCCCCACAATGAGACACTGCCTCCCCATGAAAGAAACTGCCCCCAATGAGATACACTGCCCCCCAAATAGACACTGCCCCCCCCAAAGAGAGAGACTGCCCCCCCCAAAGAGAGACACTGCCCCCCAAAGAGAGACACTGCCCCCCCAAAGAAAGACACTGCCTCCCCATGAGAGACACTGCCCCCAATGAGAGACACTGCTCCCCACAATGAAATAAACTGCTCCCCCAATGACACTGCCCCCCCAATGAGTGATATGGCCCCCCCGAATGAGACACTGTCTCAATTAGTTATACGCCCCCCCAATGGGAGATACTGCCCACCAATGAGACACTGCCCCCCCAATGAGAGACACTGCCCCCCAATGAGAGACACTGCCCCCCCAATGAGAGACACTGCCCCCCAATGAGAGACACTGCACCCCAATGAGTGATACGCCCCCCCAATGACTAACACTGCCCCCCCAAAGAGAGACACTTCCCCCCCAAAGAGAGACACTGCCCCTCCAATGAGACACCGCCTCCCTAATGAGACACTGCCCCCCCAATGAGAGACACTGCCTACCCATGAAAGAAACTGCTCCAATGAGAGACACTGCTCCCCCCAATGAAATAAACTGCTCCCCCAATGACACTGCCCCCCCAATGACTAACACTGCCCCCCCATGAGAGACACTGCCCCCCCAATGAGAGACACTGCCCCCCCAATGAGAGACACTGCCCCCCAATGAGAGACACTGCCCCCAATTAGAGACACTGCCCCCAATGAGAGACACTGCCCCATATGAGACACTGCCCCCCCAAAGAGACACTGCCCCCCCAATGAGTGGTACAGCCCCCCAATGAGTGATACTGCCCCCCCAATGAGTGACACTGCCCCCCAATGAGAGACACTGTCCCCCAATGAGAGACACGGTCCCCCAATGAGACACTGCCCCCCAATGAGAGACACTGCCCCCAATGAGAGACACTGCCCCCCCAATGAGAGACACTGCCCCCCCAATGAGAGACACTGCCCCCCAATGAGAGACATTCCCCAATGAGAGACACTGCCCCCCAATGAGAGACACTGCCCCCCAATGAGAGACACTGCCCCACCAATGAGAGACACTGCCCCCCAATGAGAGACACTGCCCCCAATGAGAGACACTGACCCCCAATGAGTGATACGCCCCCCAAATGACTAACACTGCCCCCCCAATGAGAGACACTGCCCCCCCAATGAGAGACACTGCCCCCCATCGAGAGACACTACCCTCCAAAGAGACCCTGCCCCCCCAATGAGTGACACTGCCCCCCCAATGAGTGACACTGCCCCCCCAATGAGTCACACTGCCCCCCAATTAGTTACACTGCCCCCCCAATGAGTGACTGCCCCCCCAATGAGAGACATTGCCCCCCAATGAGAGACACTGCCCCCCAATGAGAGACACTGCCCCCCCAATGAGAGACACTGCCCCCCAATGAGACACTGCCCCCCAATGAGTGACAGTGCCCCCCCAATGAGTGACACAGCCCCCCCAATGAGTGACACTGCCCCCCAATGAGTGACACTGCTCCCCCAATGAGTGACACTGCCCCCCAATTAGTGACACTGCCCCCCCAATGAGTGACACTGCCCCCCCAATGAGAGACATTGCCCCCCAATGAGACACTGCCCCCCAATGAGAGACACTGCCCCCCAATGAGAGACACTGCCCCCCAATGAGAGACACTGCCCCCCAATGAGTGACAGTGCCCACCCAATGAGTGACAGTGCCCCCAATGAGAGACACTGCCCCCCAATGAGACACTGCCCCCCAATGAGAGACACTGCCCCCCAATGAGAGACACTGCCCCCCAATGAGAGACACTGCCCCCCCAATGAGAGACACTGCCCCCCAATGAGTGACAGTGCCCCCCCAATGAGTGACAGTGCCTCTCCAATGAGTGACAGTGCCCACCCAATGAGTGACAGTGCCCCCCCATGAGAGACAGTGCCCCCCATGAGAGACACTGTCCCCCCCATGAGTAACACTGCCCCCCCCATGAGTGACACTGCCCCCCCATGAGGGACACTGCCCCCCCATGAGTGACACTGCCCCCCCCATGAGTGACACTGCCCCCCCATGAGTGACACTGCCCCCCCATGAGTGACACTGCCCCCCATGAGTGACACTGCCCCCCCATGAGTGACACTGCCCCCCCCCATGAGTGACACTGCCCCCCCCAAAGAGAGACACTGCCCTCGCCAAAGAGAGACACTGCCCCCCCCCAAAGAGAGATACTGCCCCCCAATGACACTGCTCCCCCTCCAATGAGTGATATGGCCCCTCGAATGAGAGACACTGTCTCCTCAATGAGTGATACGACCCCCCAATGACTAACACTGCCCCCCCAATGAGAGACACTGCCCCCCATTGAGAGACACTGCCCCCCCAATGAGACACTGCCCCCCCCAATGAGAGACACTGGCCCCCCAATGAGAGACACTGCCCCCCAATGAGAGACACTGCCACCCCAATGAGACACTGCCCCCCAATGAGAGACACTGCCCCCCCAATGAGAGACACTGCCCCCCCATGAGTCACTGCCCCCCCATAAGACACTGCCCCCCAATGAGACACTGCCCCCCAATGAGTGACACTGCCCACCCAATGAGTGACACTGCCCCCCAATGAGTGACACTGCCCCCCAATGAGAGACACTGCCCCCCCATGAGTGACACTGCCCCCCCATGAGTGACACTGCACCCCCCATGAGTGACACTGCCCCCCCAAAGAGAGACAGTGCCCCCCCAAAGAGAGACACTGCCCCCCCCCAAAGAGAGACACTGCCCCCCCCAAAGAGAGACACTGCCCCCCCAATGACACTGCTCCCCCTCCAATGAGTGATATGGCCCCCTGAATGAGAGACACTGTCTCCTCAATGAGTGATACGACCCCCCAATGACTAACACTGCCCCCCCAATGAGAGACACTGCCCCCCCAATGAGAGACACTGCCCCCCCAATGAGAGTCACTGCCCCCCAATGAGAGACACTGCCCCCCCAATGACAGACACTGCCCCCCCAATGACAGACACTGCCCCACAATGAGAGACACTGCCCCCAATGAGAGACACTGCCCCCCCAATGAGAGACACTGCCCCCCCAATGAGAGACACTGCCCCCAAATGAGAGACACTGCCCCCCCAATGAGAGACACTGCCCCCCAATGAGAGACACTGCCCCCAATGAGAGACACTGCCCCCCCAATGAGAGACACTGCCCCCCCAATGAGAGACACTGCCCCCCAATGAGTGACACTGCCCACCCAATGAGTGACACTGCCCCCCCAATGAGTGACACTGCCCCCCCAATGAGTGACACTGCCCCCAATGAGAGACACTGCCCCCCCAATGAGTGACACTGCCCCCCCAATGAGTGACACTGCCCCCCCAATGAGTGACACTGCCCCCCCAATGAGAGACACTGCTCCCCCAATTAAATAAACTGCTCCCCCAATGACACTGCCCCCCCCCAATGAGTGATATGCCCCCCCCCCGAATGAGAGACACTGTCTCCTCAGAGTGATACACCCCCCAATGACTAACACTGCCCCCCATGAGATACACTGCCCCCCATGAGATACACTGCCCCCCACAATGAGACACTGCCCCCACAATGAGACACTGCCTCCCCAATGAGACACTGCCCCCCCCCAATGAGACACTGCCTCCCTATGAAAGAAACTGCCCCCAATGAGATACACTGCCCCCAAAGAGAGACACTGCCCCCCCAAAGAGAGACACTGCCCCCCAAAGAGAGACACTGCCTCCAAAAGAGACACTGCCCCCCAATGAGACACTGCCGCCCCAATGAGAGACACTGCCTCCCCATTAAAGAAACTGCCCCCAATGAGAGACACTGCCCCCCACAATGAAATAAACTGCTCCCTGTTGCAGGGTACACGCAACTACACACGTGGGTTTCTTGACAAGGCTTTTCATCAGCAAACAAAAGAAAATGGCTTTTTCTTCAGAAAACCAAATAAAACAGTTTCTCTTTAGCAGACAGTCTATAAATAAGGTAGCTACCCTTTTTCTATGCAGGGGACAGACAGTTCACAATTCAACTACTTTGCTAATCAGACCTTGTATCAGTAATCTCTTCATCAGCTTACTCCTCTCTCCTCAACAGCCCGCTCCCATGTGTCTACAGACTGGGGTTTTAACACACCTTGATTAGGCAGCTGGGTTCCAACTAATTGTCCTGAGGTTCCCAGCTGAAGTTAACCTAGTCAGTGCTGCACTGCAGACTAGACATAGGTTTTCCAGGCATATAGCTGGTGGCTTTTATCTACCCTGTCACATTCCTCCCCTGTTAGTGTGTGGCTGGGGCTACGCATGGCTGAAGCCCGACCATCCACCCCTTCTCTAGAAAAGAAGTCAGCATTTGCGTTCTCTTTTCCCGGCCTATGCTGAATCTCAAATGAGAAGGGTTGGAGGGCCATATACCACCTAGTCAATCTAGCATTGGAATCCTTCATGCTATTTAACCACTTCAGTGGAGCATGATCCGTCACCAAAGTAAAATGGACTCCTGCCAGGTAATGCCTCAAAGCCTCGATTGCCCACTTTACTGCGAGGCACTCTTTCTCAATCACTGAGTAGTTTTTTTCCCTTGGGAACAATTTCCTACTCAGGAAAAGGATAGGGTGTTCAACTCACTCAAACTGTTGTGACAATACTGCCCCTAGCCCTATCTCTGATGCATCTGTTTGCACTATAAAAGGGCTGTTGAAGTCTGGGCTTCTAAGGATGGGACCCTCTGATAGACACCTTTTTATGTCCTCAAATGCTCTCTGATAATCCCTTGACCACACCACTTGTGTAGGGGCACACTTTTTTGTGAGGTCCGTTAAAGGGGCTGCCACTTCCGAATAGTTGGGGATGAACCGCCGGTAGTACCCTGCTAAACCCAGCAGAGAGCGTACCTGCGTTTTTGTTTGGGGGGTCGGAACTTCTTTCAGGGCAACTACCTTGTCGGCTAGTGGCCTTACTTTTCCACCTCCCACTGCATACCCTAAAAATTTGGTTTCCGCTTTACCCAGGGCACATTTCTTAGGGTTGGCTGTGAGCCCTGCCTCTCTTAGAGATTTGAGGACTGCTTTCAGCCTATTTAGATGGGCCCGCCAGTGTTTACTATAAATGACAATGTCATCTAGGTAGGCTGCGGCATAATTCCTATGGGGCCTCAGTACCTTATCCATGAGTCTCTGAAATGTGGCTGGGGCTCCATGCAGTCCAAATGGCATTGTCACAAACTGGTATAAACCCATGGGAGTGGCAAAGGCTGTTTTGCATTTGGACTTTTCCTCTAAGGGTATTTGCCAGTATCCTTTTGTCAAGTCCAGCGTGGATATATATTCCGCGTTACCAAGGGCGTCAATTAATTCGTCCACCCTTGGCATCGGATATGCGTCAAACTTGGATACCACATTGACCTTTCGGAGGTCCACACAAAATCTTACCTTCCCATCGGGTTTAGGGACCATAATTAGTGGACTACCCCACTCACTGCATGATTCCTCAATCACTCCTAAGTGTAACATTTCTTGTACCTCCTTCTCTACCAGAGCCCTACGACTTTCAGGCAACCCATAAGGACGGGAACGTACTTTTACCCCAGGTGCTGTCTCGATTGCATGGGAAATTAAGTTAGTTTGTCCTGGTAAGTCAGAAATAACATCATGGATTTGTGTAATTATTGCTAACAAGTCCCCTTTTTGTTCAGAGGACAACTGTTTACCCATTGGGATTTTATCGTCACTCACGATGTTCTCCCGTGGAGGCTGAGGACCCAAGTCTGTTTCCTCCGCCACCGGGTGGATGAATAGAGACCGCTGCATCTTCCAGGGTTTCAGCAAGTTCACATGGTAAATTTGTTTACCCTTCCTGGACCCTGGTTGAGCGATCTCGTAATCCACATCACCCGTACGGCGGAGTACTTCGAATGGGCCCTGCCATTTGGCCAGGAGTTTACTCTCGCAACTGGGTAACAATAACATCACCTGGTCTCCTGGGTGAAACACTCTCATGCGAGCATTCTGATTGTAATGTCTCTCCTGACTGTCCTGGGCTGATCTAAGATTCTCCCTGGCAAAATGGCCGACCACATCTAGGCGCTTCCTAAGGTCTAGTACATATTGCAGGGTATTCTTAGAAGGGGACCGCTGTTCCTCCCAGGACTCCTTTAGGAGGTCTAGGATACCCCGGGGATGGCGGCCATAGAGCAATTCAAATGGAGAGAATCCCATGGAGGCCTGGGGAACTTCCCGCACTGCAAACAGCAGAAAAGGGAGAAGTTCATCCCAGGCTCTCTTCTCTGAATCTACAAATTTCCTCAGCATCCCTTTTAGAGTTCGGTTAAATCTTTCCACCAATCCGTCAGTCTGTGGATGGTAGACCGATGTCCGAACAGACTTGACCTCTAGTAACTTTAAGACATCTTGCATCAGTTTAGCCATGAAATTTGTACCTTGGTCTGTCAACATAACCTGGGGAAGTCCAACCCGTGAGAACAGTTCCAACAACTTGTTGGCTACTTGCTTCGCCATTGCTGTTCTCAGGGGGAACGCCTCAGGATACCTTGTTGCATAGTCAACTATTACAAGGATAAACCTATGTCCTTTCGCAGAAGGTTCTAGAGGTCCTACCAAGTCTACCCCAATCCTCTCAAAGGGAACTGACACCAAGGGTAGAGGAACCAAAGGGGCTGGTTTTTGTCCTTTTGGACTAGTTAGCTGGCACTCTGGACATGCCGCACATAGCTTAGCAATATCACTATGCATCCCTGGCCAATAGAATCGGGATGAAATACGGTCCAATGTTTTATCCCTGCCCAGGTGACCACACCAAGGGACAGTATGGGCTAGAGTGAACACAGATTTAACAAACGCCTTGGGAACCAATATCTGTCTGGTGACCTCCCCTGTTTGTGTCTGCCTATTCACCCTATATAGGATATCCTTTGATAGCTCAAAATGGGGGAATACTATCACCCCCTGTGCATCTACAATCTGCTCATCAATTTTCACCACCTTGTTATACTGTCTATCAAGGACTGGGTCTTCCCTTTGCTTCTGGCGAAAGTCAGGGAGGTACAGGTCTGGTAAATCTCCAGGGCCCATATCCCCCTCCCTTGGGCCATCCCCAGCCATCACTTGTGACCTCTGACTACTAGAATGGTCACCTTGATTCCCAGATTTCTGCAACCAGTCCTGTTTGTCCAAGCGTCTTTGCTTACGAGTCTTTTGAACCCGGTGTCTACTGGGAAAAAGGTCTGCCGAGAAGGGGAACAGTTTGCCAGGGTTCTCCTGAGCCCTAGAAGGAGGCTCCTCGTGAAAGAGTGGGGCCATTAGGTCCGAAAAGAAAGGCCAGTCCCGACCGAGCACAACGGGGGCAGGGAGCCAAGGAGCGACTCCTACTTCGAGGTAAGCCTCCTGACCTTTTACCTGTAGCCGGATTTTGGCCGTCGGATAGCGTTTTACATCGCCGTGTATACATTCTATGCTCCATGGGGAGTCAAAAGAACACACATTAGGCGGTAACAGTTCCTGGAGGACCAGAGTTTTCCCAGAGCCCGAATCTACAAGGGCCTGGACGGTTTTTCCCCCAATCAGGGCTGGAAGTGGCCAGGGCTTGTAATTTTCCCCAGTAAAAGCCGAAGCGACGGTTCTGCTGAATGAGCAATCCATCTGTGGACAGTCCACATACCGGTGGCCTTGTTCTCCGCAGGCGGAACATGGAGAGGGTTCCCTCGCAGGAGGGGGCTGTGGATAGCACTCCGCTGGACCAGTTACTGGAGACCAGGCATCTGGTGGGTCCTGTGGGCGACGTCCTCAGAAGTTCCTCTCATTTTGCAACGAGCTGACATCCGGAAGGAGATGAGGGTCTCGGCGGGGACCAGCATTTGGACTCCGTCCTTGCTGGAACGACTGCTCCTTCCGTTGAACTTGGCGGTTGCGTATGGACGGGCCGTAGGTTCCCCATTGATCCGACCTCCCTCTTTGGGCGTCCGCAAGTGCCTGTGGAGTCGGGTCGAGGACACTCGCCTGCTGCTCAGCCCCAAGGAAGTTCTCCACGAGTCGGACCGCCAAAGCCAGGGTTTCAGCAGCGTGGCGTTTTTCCCACGAGCGTGCGGAAGGGGGTATTATTTGTAGAAATAGTTCCAAAACCACCTGCTCCAGAATTGCCTCTTTAGTGCACTCCTCGGGTTGTATCCAGCGCGTACACAAGTCCAATAATCGCTGAGCGAGGACCCGGGGTCTCATCTTAGCGGTGTACTTCATGTTCCGGAACTGCTGCCGGTAGGTCTCTGGGGTCAGACCTAAGCGATCCAGTATGGCGGCTTTTACTTGGCGGTAGTCCATTGCCTGATCTGCTGGGAGACCCTGATATGAGGCCTGGGCTTCTCCTATGAGGAGCGGGGCCAAAGCAGTTGCCCAGCGATCTGTAGCCCAGCCCTGAGCTTCGGCAACTCTTTCAAATGTCAGTAAAAAAGCCTCTGGATCCTCGTTCGGAGCCATTTTCCTCAGAAGTATCGGGGGTCTGCTTGCTAGTTCTGCACTGGCAGACCCTTGGAATTGGGTCAGCAGCTTGGCAATCCGCTCATCCTGTGCTGTCTGTAGTCTTTCATCTCTCTCCACTTGCAGCCGGGCCTGCTCCTGCATTAACAGTCCCTGCTGTTTGGCCTGCTCCTGCATTAACTGTCCCTGCTGTTTGGCCTGTTGCACAGAAAGTCCTGTTTCTGTTGCACAGAAAGTCTTTCAAAAGTTCTTCCATTCTTGTGTGTGTGTGTGGCCCTTTTTTTTTTTATAACTCTCATTTTTATTTGGTATTACAGTGCATACATCATATCACCACCTATTAGCATACTTTACAGAATACACAATTTTGTCATCCAAACAGTGACACTTAGACGAAACAGTAGACAGACTTAACGAACCACGGGTAAACCACACCACTAAGACAAACAGGACGAACAAAACTGGGGTGGGACACAGTAGGGTTTTGGGATCGGACCGGGGGAGGGGGGGGGACACCTGGAACTGCTTCATCGGATCGGAGGAACTGCATTTTGAGCTATGGATTCGTTAGGTTTGTACCCCGCCTGCGTCCATTTTACAAATTTGTCACCTAGCAGCCCTGGAGCAAAATCCGGATTCCCCACCAGGGGGGTCATCAAAGACTGCCGTGTGGTCAAATTAGCTTTAAATTTAGATGACTCCCAGACCGCTAGCGAGTTCGCAATCGCACAGAGTGGCGACCCTATTGATTTCTTACATTGTTTTGGAAGCCAAATCAGATCATGTAATGTTACTGGTGCGCAGCATTCTGTTTCTAGGGCCACCCACCTTCTTTTTGCTGGGTTCGAGTGCCACTGGATAATTTGGCATAATTGTGCCGCCTTATAATATGCCATTAAGCAAGGAACCGATAACCCTCCTCCTGTTACTGGCTTTATCAGTATATTTTTCGCAATTCGTGGGCTTTTTTTATTCCAAATAAATTGAATAATGCGAGCCTGAAGTGTAAGGACCTCAGCCCGAACAAGAGGTATCGGGAGGGCTTGAAACAGATATAACAGTTTAGGCAGCAGGTTCATTTTAACGCTGTTGATTCGCCCGAACCACGATATGCCATAACCCGCCCAAACCCTGAGATCCTCCTTCAGTTTCCTCATTGTTCCGGGGAAATTTGCTTTGTATAGTGTGTTGTAATCCCTTGTGATATATACCCCTAAATATTTGATAGCAGAGGGTTGCCATTTAAAATTGAAATTAAGCTCTATCAATTTTTCGACCGGCTTGGTTAGATTGATGTTAAGCGCTTCCGACTTGGCCTGGTTAATTTTAAACCCCGACACCATGTTGAAAGTTCCTAAGATCGCAAAGACGTTGGGTAGGGAGGTGAGGGGTTTTGACAATGTCAAGATTACATCGTCTGCATATAACGCTACTTTGTGTTTCTGCTCTCCTAAATCGATCCCTGTTATATCTGGGCTTAATCTGATATGAGCCGCTAGAGGTTCTATGCAGAGAGCAAATAACAACGGTGAAAGTGGGCATCCTTGTCTAGTCCCGCTACGGATGTGAAATACCTCCGAGGGGAAGCCTTGGTGTCGCACCCTTGCCGTGGGACCATTGTAGAGGGCTAGTATTGCCTCTAGGAGGCGCCCTTCGAACCTAAACGCACCCAGCTTCTCTCTGAGGAAGGGCCAATCAATCCTATCAAAGGCTCTTTCGGCGTCCAGACTCAATACCATAGACGGGATGTTTTTCTTTTTTGCCAAATCAATCAAGTCTACAATCCGCCTGGTATTGTCTGCCACCTGTCTGCCCCCAATAAAGCCTACTTGATCCGGATGAATCAGCCCCGAAAGGACAATACCCACCCTGTTAGCTATTAATTTCGAGAAGATTTTAACGTCTGAATTGATCAGGGATATTGGCCGGTAGCTCTTGCAGTCTGCCGGGTCCTTACCGGGTTTATGGATCACCGAGATAGACGCCTGGACCATCTGCGTCGGGAAGGGCTCTCCTGCTAGAATCCCATTAAATAGGGACAGCAAGTGGGGAGCCAGAATCTTGACGTATTTTTTATAATATAAATTTGAAAATCCGTCTGGACCAGGGGCTTTAGCGGGTTTAAGGGATTCCATTACCTCTGTTACTTCCTCGAGGGTGAAGTCGCCCTGGAGTGCCTCCCTATCCTCCCTGCTCAAGGTAGGTAGATTTGCCTCTTTTAGAAATTTGTTCAGTGTTTCTGCGGTCTTTTGTGTGTGGCTGACCTTATCTCCGTCATATAGTGTTGCGTAATAATTCTTAAACACCTCCACTATTTGTCGAGGATCGGAAGTAAGGTCCCCCCCCTGAGATTTGATGGATGCTATACGGAAATTTGGAAGCTTGTTTCGGAGCTTATTGGCTAGTAAGGTATCTGGCTTGTTGGCTTTCTCATAGAGTCTGCGCTTTGACCATGCCAACTCCTTCTCGGCCTGGGAGGACAGCATCACGTTAAGTTTAATTTTGGTGTCGTTCAGTTCTTTCCAAACGAACCTATCCTTATTAATTTTGTGTTGAGCAGTGAGATGTGCTAACTTCTCCCGTAACACTTTTATTGTCGCCTCCTTCGCTTTCTTTCTTTTGCCCGCTATGTTCATCAACACCCCCCTCAGGGTTAGCCTTATGGGCCTCCCAGAGCGTGGACGGAGCCGTCACACTGCCTTCGTTTTCCTGAAAATATTCTTCGCTCACCAATTTCCTTTGCAGTTACGGGGCATTTAAGGAGGAGCTCATTGAGCTTCCAGTTTGCTCCAGGTCTGTCTAAGGCGTCTAATGTGCACTGCAGCTCTACCGGTGCATGGTCAGAACACGAGATTCCATGGATCTTTGTGTGCCCCACCACTGGAACCACTCTGTTTGATACCAGAAGGTAATCTATCCGACGGTAACGATTGTGGGGGTGGGAAAAAAAAGTATATTCCCGTGCACTGGGATGCTGTTCCCGCCAGACATCAATCAGCTGGCAGTCTTGCAGGCCCTTATGTATAGTTAGTACGTCCTGTTTGTGGGATGGGTTAAGTCTTGTACATCTGTCAAGGTCGGGGTCTAATGTGCGGTTAAGATCGCCTGCCAGAAAGATGTGTCCCTTCGCGACAGTATGTAGTTTGTTAAAGAATTGAGTGAAGAATACAGAGCTCGTTTCGCATGGCGCGTAGACTGATGCTAATGTCAGAGGTGACTTTGTATCATCCCCGTAAGGATGATGTATCTACCTTCTGGGTCCGCATATTGTTTAGTTATATCTAGTGCTAGTTTATTGTGTGTTAAGATAGCCACCCCTCTTTTTTTAGCCTTGGCTGAGGCCAGATAGAATTTCCTGTAATTTTTGTCTATGTATTTCGGGTGATTGGTGCGTGAAAAGTGGGTTTCTTGTAGGAAAATTATATCGGCTTTCAGGCGATTATATTCTTTAAATGCAACTCTACGTTTAACCGGGCTGTTGAACCCTTTAACATTATGTGTTATCATAATGAGCTTGTTACTCATCTGGTCTGCGTAGGTTGTTTGCTCCGTTGTCAGGATCATCTTGGTCGGCTGCTGGAGGTCCTCCTTCTGCTGCTGGAGATCTGCAGGTCATCCTTCTCCAGTAGGTTTGTGTGCTCTGGGGGGGGAGGGATATGAGAGGGGGGGAGGGGAACATCTAGACAGACATAAACCAAACATAAAAACAATGATCTCAGAACCTCGGTACCAGTACCTTGGCTGTGAGACCAACGCCCTTGGGTACTCAGTGTAGGCGGCCAGGTACTCCCTCCCCTTCTGCCCACCTCCCTCCCTCACTGATTCTCCCTCCCAAGGGACTTCGCCGGCCATTGGGGTTGGTGTCGAATCCCTTTCCGGCGATCGGCCCATGCGGGACCAGAAGCAGGCTCGAACCCTGTCGTCCTGCCCCACTCCTATATAAGCTCTGAACAATAACTAACGAACAATGCTCTCCTGGGATCTTTCATTTGCCCTGTGTACTCCTCAATATGTGAACCTTCCTCTCCTTTTTGCTCTATAATGTTAGGGTGCCCCTATTGTGTGTCGGTAATTGTGGCTCTGTGTCATTGTGCGGTATGTATCCCTTGACCACGACGGGGGCTTATGTGGGACTTTCGGGGCAATCCTGTAAGGTGATCCCTCTCTGGGGTACTCCATGCTGTGCGGGGGTAGTCGACCTATCGGCTGCACTGCTGACCCCCCTCAACGATGCTCCGATTCCGTATCCTCCCTTACCTCGTGCCATGGGTGGTCTTTGGGCTTAACTTGTACTTCCTCCTGTTTAGCTTCCCATTATTTCTCACTTTCTCTTCTTTCACTTCCCTCATCTGTTCCTTAACCTACTTTTATCCTGCAAACTAACACATCCCCCTTCCTTCTCCAACTTCCTTTTTCGCCTTCTATCCTTACCAATCACTCCCCTCTCTAACTACGTCCCCTCTCTCTCGACCACCGCTCCTATTGCTTTCTTGTGACTCCTTCCCTCTCTGCCTCTCGGTATCCCCTCTACTCACATCCCCCTGCCACTACCTCCACCTACAGTGTCCTCTCTCACTCTTACTGACTGTCTCCCTCTATCGGCGTCCTCTACGCTCGTGTAGCCCTCTCGCTCTCCTTCTATTAGACCTGCCTGTCTTTTTGTTCTTCTTTGCCGATCTATTACCCTTTCCTTATGGGCTCCCCCTTCCCCCATAGGCTTGTGACCCTCCCTCCGGTCGCTTCTACTACGGGACTCGTGGCGCAACTCTCAGGTGCTGCCAGTGCTGCCATGTCCGCTGTGTGTGTGTGTTTTTGTTCTGGAGTGGCCCCTTCCAGCGTCCACTGTGTGCCGCTCCTCTGCCATCTTTTTGGCCCCGGCTCCGCGCGGCTAGTCCGTCTTCCTATCCGGCGCTTCTTGATGATGCGGCCGCCCGTGTCCTGTGTTTTCTGCCACACCCAAGATGGCCGCCCCCGGGACCGCCCCTTCCGGTGACGCGTTTCCTTCGTCCGCCATCTTGGAATGGGCGGCTTACCTGTGTGGACGTGTCGTCGTCTGCTCTTCCCGCCCGATCAGCTCTTCCCGCCCAGACCTGTGCTCCTGGTTCTGCGTGTCACTGTGGAGGTCCTTGCTCCGCCATCTTAGGCGCCATGCCGCCGCCACGAGGTAAGCCAGATTTTCTTCACAGGTTCCCACTAACCGGGCCCCTTCGTTGGTAGGGTACATCGACGTCCGCCCGCGTTGTTAGGAGTAGGGGGGAAGGTGTGGTATATCACTGTCCAGGGCAAAGGAGCATTTTTGTAACTTTGTAAACAACGAACTGTTAACTTTATTAAAACAGCAACTGTGGTGGAACCATGGAACCATGTATGTGTGGGTGTCCTCAGCCTTGCTTGGCCCCTTCATCGGCTGTGTTTCCGACCGTGGTCCATGATGGTGGGCCCGGGGCTATCTCCTCTGTTTCGGAGCCCGTGGGGGTCGGCCGCAGCCCCAGTTTCTTCAGGAACGCCTCACCTTCCTCTGGGGCTTTCATGCTGATTGGGCGGCCATTTTTAATCACCATCAGTCCGAATGGAAATAACCATCTGTATCGGATTGCTTTATCTCTTAGTTGTTTAGTTATGGGCCATAACCCTCTTCGTCGGACTAGTGTAGTTGGGGCTATATCTTGGTACACCGCTATTCTGGACCGTAGCGCCCGATGGCATCTGTCCATGCTCAGTTTGTCCTGCGGGAGGTCCGGGCATATGTGTGCGAGCCACCGCGCCACGAACTCCTCACAGTCTCCCGCGTTCTCTGGGACTCCTCGCAGGCGGACATTATTTCTTCTGTCGCGATTTTCCGCGTCCTCCTGCCTTTCTTTGAGTTCATTGATCTGTGCCTGTAAGTCCGCTGTTTTTTTTGTGTTACGTATGCCCACTTTAGCGTTAGCACCCACCTTCCCCTCGAGCTCTTGTGTTCTTGCCCCCAGACTCCCCACCTCCTTTCCCAAGGCTCTGATTTCCGCTTGCAGCATGGTTTTTAAATCAGTATATAATCTTTCAAAATCACAGCGTCTCACGGGTAGGAGACCCTGATCATCCCCCGGATCTCCCTCTCCCTCCGATCCTGTGCGGGAGGTGGGCGCCATTGCTGCCGCAGCTCTGCTCGATTTGCCTCCGCCAAAATACTCTGGAAGCCCCTTTTTTCTGGGGGTTTTGGGTATCTTCTTAGACATCCTGGATATTTAGCTGTTGTGAGAATGGTTTTTTATTTGATTATTGTCCGGTTATGTGTCCGTTTTTTTGTAGATGCAGGGAGTGAGGCACGCAGCTATCAGGTTAAGCTTCCATGCTCCTTGCTTCCGCGCATGCGCCCCCGTGTGTGGCCCTTTAACTGCAGGAGCCTTTTGAAAAAATCCTTCCCACTTCTTGACACCATATGTTGCAGGATACATGCAACTACACACGTGGGTTTCTTGACAAGGCTTTTCATCAGCAAACAAAAGAAAATGGCTTTTTCTTCAGCAAACCAAACAAAACAGTTTCTCTTTAGCAGACAGTCTATAAATAAGGTAGCTACCCTTTTTCTATGCAGGGGACAGACCGTTCACAATTCAACTACTTTGCTAATCAGACCTTGTATCAGTAATCTCTTCAGCAGCTTACTCCTCTCTCCTCAACAGCCCGCTCCCATGTGTCTACAGCCTGGGTTTTAACACACCTTGATTAGGCAGCTGGGATCCAACTAATTGTCATGAGGTTCCCAGCTGAAGTTAACCTAGTCACTGCTGCACTGCAGACTAGACATAGGTTTTCCAGGCATATAGCTGGTGGCTTTTATTTACCCTGTCACACTCCCCCAATGACACTGCCCCCCCAATGAGTGATATGGCCCCCCGAATGAGAGACACTGTCTCAATGAGTGATACGCCCCCTCAATGAGAGACACTGCCCCCAAATGAGAGACACTGCCCCCCAATGAGAGACACTGCCCCCCAATGAGAGACACTGCCCCCAATGAGAGACACTGCTCCCCCAATGAGAGACACTGCTCCCCCAATGAGAGACACTGCCCCCCAATAAGAGACACTGCCCCCCAATGAGTGATACGCCCCCCCATGAGAGACACTGCCCCCCAATGAGACACTGCCCCCCCAATGAGAGACACTGCCCCCAATGAGAGACTGCCACCCCAATGAGAAACACTGCCCCCAATTGAGACACTGCCCCCCCAATGAGACACTGCCCCCCCAATAAGACACTGTCCCCGAATGAGAGACACTGTCCCCCCAATGAGAGACACTGCCCCCAGTGAGACACTGCCCCCCCCAATGAGACACTGCCCCCCCATGAGTGACAGTGCCCCCCCATGAGTGACAGTGCCCCCAATGAGTGACACTGCCCCCCCAATGAGTAACACTGCCCACCCAATGATACACAGTGCCCCCAATGAGACACTGCCCCCCCAATGAGACACTGCCCCCCAATGAGACACTGCCCCCCATGAGAGACACTGACCCCCCAATGAGACACAGCCCCCCCAATGATACACAGCTCCCCCAATGAGACACTGCTCCCCAATGAGACACTGCCCCCCAATGAGACACTGCTCCCGCATGAGTGACACTGCCCCCCCATGAGTGACACTGCCCCCCAATTGAGACAGCCCCCAATGAGAAACACTGCCCCCCAATGAGAAACACTGCCTCCCCAATGACTGACACTGCCCCCCCAATGAGAAACACTGCCCTCCCAATGAGAGACACTGCCCCCCATGAGTGACGCTGCCCCCCCAATGAGACACACTGCCCCCCAATTAGAGATACTGCCTTCCCAATGACTGACACTGCCCCCCAATGAGAGACACTGCCCCCCCATTGAGAGACACTGCCCCCCAATGAGAGACACTGCCCTCCCAATGAGAGACACTGCCCCACCCAATGAGAGACACTGCCCCCCCAATGACTGACACTGCCCCCCAATGAGAGACACTGCCCCCCAATGAGAGACACTGCCCCCCAATGAGAGACACTGCCCCCCCATTGAGAGACACTGCCCTCCAATGAGACACTGCCCCCCATAAGAGACACTGCCCCCCCAATGACTGACACTGCCCCCCCAATGACTGACACTGCCCCCCAATGAGAGACACTGCCCCCACAATGAGACACTGCCCCCCAATGAGACATTGCCCCCCAATGAGAGACAATGCCCCCCAATGACTGACACTGCTCCCCCCAATGAGACACACTGTCCCCCCATAAGAGACACTGCCCCCCCAATGACTGACACTGCCCCCCAATGAAAGAAACTGCCCCCCAATGAGACACTGCCCCCAATGAGTGACACTGCCCCCCAATTAGAGATACTGTCCTTCCAATGAGAGACACTGCCCCCCAATGAGTGACACTGCCCCCGCCCACTGAGATACTCCCCCCCAATGAGTGACATTGCCCCCCGCCCACTGAAACACTGCCCCAGCAATGAGAGATACTCCCCCTAATGACTGACACTGCCCCCCAATGACTGACACTGCCCCCCATGAGTGACACTCCCCCCAATGAGACACTGCCCCCCAATGAGTGACACTGCCCCCCAATGAGTCACACTGCCCCTAAATTAGAGATACTGCCCCCCAATGAGAGATACTCCCCCCAATGAGTGACACTGCCCCCCGCCCACTGAGACACTGCCCCCCCAATGAGCAATACTCCACCCAATGAGACACTGCCCCCCCACTGAGACTCTGCCCCCCCAATGAGAGATACTCCCCCCAATGAGACACTGCCCCCCCAATGAGAGATACTCCCAATGAGACACTGCCCCCCCATTGAGACACTGCTCCCCAATGAGAGACACTGCCCCCCAATGAGTGACAGTGCCCCCCCCCCAATGAGATACTGCCCCCCCAATGAGTGACACTGCCCCCAATGAAAGAAACTGCCCCCCAATGAAAGAATCTGCCCCCCAATGACTGACACAGCCCCCCAATGACTGACACTGCCCCCGAATGACTGACACTGCCCCCCATGAGTGACACTCCCCCCAATGAGACACTGCCCCCCAATGAGTCACACTGCCCCAAATTAGAGATACTGCCCCAAATTAGAGATACTGCCCCCCAATGAGAGACACTGCCCCCCAATGAGAGAGACTGCCCTCCAATGAGGGATACACCCCCCAATGAGACACTGCCCCCCACCCACTGAGACACTGCCTCCCCAATGA
Organism: Ascaphus truei; assembly: GCF_040206685.1. Lineage (NCBI taxonomy): Eukaryota > Metazoa > Chordata > Amphibia > Anura > Ascaphidae > Ascaphus > Ascaphus truei. The sequence continues at coordinate 225,632 of NW_027456895.1, forward strand.
GAGATACTCCCCCCAATGAGACACTGCCCCCCCAATGAGAGATACTCCCCCCAATGAGACACTGCCCCCCCAATGAGACACTGCTCCCCAATGAGAGACACTGCCCCCCCAATGAGTGACACTGCCCCCAATGTGGCACTTCTCCCCAATGAGAGATACTGCCCCCCCAATGAGTGACAGTGCCCCCCCCCCAATGAGATAATGCCCCCCCAATGAGTGACACTGCCCCCAATGAGAGACACTGCCCCCATGAGTGACACTGCCCCCAATGAAAGAAACTGCCCCCCAATGAGAGACACTGCCCCCCCAATGAGAGACACTGCCCCCTGCCCACTGAGACACTGCCCCCCAATGAGAGATACTCCCCCCAATGAGAGACACTGCCCCCCGCCCACTGAGACACGGCCCCCCCAATGAGAGACACTGCCCCCAATGAGACACTGCCCCCCCACTGAGATACTGCCCCCCCAATGAGAGATACTCCCCCCAATGAGACACTGCCCCCCCATTGAGACATTGCCCCCCAATGAGAGACAATGCCCCCCAATGACTGACACTGCTCCCCCCAATGGGACACACTGTCCCCCCATAAGAGACACTGCCCCCCCAATGACTGACACTGCCCCCCCCAATGACTGACACTGCCCCCCCAATTACTGACACTGCCCCCCCAATGACTGACACTGCCCCCCGATGAGACACTGCCCCCAATGAGTGACACTGCCCCCCAATTAGAGATACTGTCCTTCCAATGAGAGACACTGCCCCCCCAATGAGAGATACTCCCCCCAATGAGTGACACTGCCCCCCACCCACTGAGATACTCCCCTCCAATGAGTGACACTGCCCCCGCCCACTGAGATACTCCCCCCCAATGATTGACACTGCCCCCTGCCCACTGAAACACTGCCCCAGCAATGAGAGATACTCCCTCCAATGACTGACACTGCCCTCCAATGACTGACACTGCCCCCCATGAGTGACACTCCCACAATGAGACACTGCCCCCCAATGAGTGACACTGCCCCCCAATGAGTCACACTGCCCCTAAATGAGAGATTCTGCCCCCCAATGAGAGATACTCCCCCCAATGAGTGACACTGCCCCCCCACTGAGACTCTGCCCCCCCAATGAGAGATACTCCCCCCAATGAGACACTGCCCCCCCAATGAGAGATACTCCCCCCAATGAGACACTGCCCCGCACTGAGACTCTGCCCCCCCAATGAGAGATACTCCCCCCAATGAGACACTGCCCCCCCAATGAGAGACACTGCCCCCCCAATGAGAGATACTCCCCCCAATGAGACAGTGCCCCCCCAATGAGAGACACTGCCCCCCCAATGAGAGACACTGCCCCCCAATGAGAGACACTGCCCCCCCAATGAGAGACACTCCCCCCAATGAGACACTCTCCCCCCCAATGAGACACTGCTCCCCAATGAGAGACACTGCCCCCAATGAGTGACAGTGCCCCCCCCAATGAGATAATGCCCCCCCCCCAATGAGTGACACTGCCCCCAATGCAAGAAACTGCCTCCCAATGAAAGAAACTGCCCCCCAATGACTGACACAGCCCCCCAATGACTGACACTGCCCCCCAATGACTGACACTGCCCCCCAATGACTGACACTGTCCCCCATGAGTGACACTCCCCCCAATGAGACACTGCCCCCAATGAGTGACACTTCTCCCCAATGAGTCACACTGCCCCAAATTAGAGATACTGCCCCCCCCAATGAGAGACACTGCCCCCCAATGAGAGAGACTGCCCCCCCAATGAGAGATACTCCCCCCAATGAGACACTGCCCCCCGCCCACTGAGACACTGCCCCCCCAATGAGAGATACTCCCCCCCATGAGACACTGCCCCCCCATGAGACACTGCTCCCCAATGAGAGACACCGACCCCCCAATGAGTGACACTGCCCCCAATGTGGCACTGCTCCCCAATAAGAGATACTGCCCCCCCAATGAGTGATAGTGCCCCCAATGAGATAATGCCCCCCCAATGAGTGACACTGCCCCCAATGAGAGACACTGCCCCCAATGAAAGAAACTGCCCCCCAATGAAAGAAACTGCTCCCCAATGAGTGACACTGCCCCCCAATGAGTAACACTGCCCCCAAATTAGAGATACTGCCCCCCAATGAGAGACACTGCCCCCCAATGAGAGACACTGCCCCACCCAATGAGAGATACTCCTCCCAATGAGAGACACTGCCCCCGCCAACTGAGACACTGCCCCCCCAATGAGACATACTCCCCCCAATGAGAGACACAGCCCCCCGCCAACTGAGACACGGCCCCCCCAATGAGAGACACTGCCCCCCCACTGAGACACTGCCCCCCCACTGAGACACTGCCCCCTCAATGAGAGATACTCCCCGCAATGAGACACTGCCCCCCCAATGAGACACTGCTCCCCAATGAGACACTGCTCCCCAATGAGAGACACTGCTCCCCCCAATGAGTGACAGTGCCCCCCCCATGAGATAATGCCCCCCCAATGAGTGACACTGCCCCCAATGAGAGACACTGCCCCCAATGACATAAACTCCTTCGCTATGAGTGACACTACCCCACCAATGAGTGACAATGCCCCCACCAATGGGAGACAATGCCCCCACCAATGGGAGACACTGCCCCCAATGTGAGATACTCCCCCCAATGAAAGAAACTGCCCCCCAATGAAAGAAACTGCACCCCAATGACTGACATTGCCCTCCAATGACTGACACTGCCCCCCAATGACTGACACTGCCCCCCAATGAGTCACACTGCCCCCAAATTAGACATACTGCCCCCCAATGAGAGACACTGCCCCACACAATGAGAGATACTCCCACCAATGAGAGACACTGCCCCCCAATGAGAGGCACTGCCACACCCAATGAGAGATACTACCCCCAATGAGAGAGACTGCCCCCCAATGAGAGGCACTGCCACACCCAATGAGAGATACTCCCCCCAATGAGAGACACTGCCCCCCGCCCACTGAGACACTGCCCCCCAAATGAGAGATACTACCCCCAATGAGAGACACTGCCCCCCGCCCACTGAGACACTGCCCCCCAAATGAGAGATACTCCCCCAAATGAGACACTGCCCCCCAATGAGTGACACTGACCCCAATGTGGCAATGCTCCCCAATGAGAGACACAGCTCCCCCCAATGAGATAATGCCCCCCCAATGAGATAATGCCCCCCAATGAGTGACACTGCCCCCAATGAGAGACACTGCCTCCAATGAGATAAACTCCTCCGCTATGAGTGACACTACCCCACCAATGAGTGACAGTGCCCCCTCCCATGAGATAATGCCCCCCCAATGAGTGACACTGCCCCCAATGAGAGACACTGCCCCCAATGAGATAAACTCCTCCGCTATGAGTGACACTACCCCACCAATGAGTGACAATGCCCCCACCAATGGGAGACAATGCCACCACCAATGGGAGATACTGCCCCCAATGTGAGATACTCCCCCCAATGAAAGAAACTGCCCTCCAATGAAAGAAACTGCACCCCAATGACTGACACTGCCCCCCAATGAGTGACACTGCCCCAATGAGTCACACTGCCCCCAAATTAGAGATACTGCCCCCCCAATGAGAGACACTGCCCCCAAATGAGAGACACTGCCCCCAATGAGAGACACTGCCCCCCAATGAGAGACACTGCCCCCCAATGAGATAAACTCCTCCGCAATGAGAGACACTGCCCCCCAATGAGAGACACTGCCCCCCAATGAGAGACACTGCCCCCAATGAGATAAACTCCTCCGCAATGAGAGACACTGCCCCCCAATGAGAGACACTGCCCCCCAATGAGAGACTCTGCCCCCAATGAGAGACACTGCCCCCCAATGAGAGACACTGCCCCCCAATGAGAGACAGTGCCCCCCCAATGAGACACTGTCCCCCAATGAGTGACACTGCCCCCCAATGAGAGACACTGCCCCCCAATGAGAGACACTGCCCCCCAATGAGAAACACTGCCCCCCAATGAGAGACACTGCCCCCAATGAGAGACACTGCCCCCCAATGAGAGACACTGCCCCCCCAATGAGAGACACTGCCCCCAATGAGAGATACTGCCCCCCAATGAGAGACACTGCCCCCCAATAAAAGACACTGCCCCCCCCAATGAGACACTGCCCCCCCAATGAGAGACACTGCCCCCCAATGAGAGACACTGCCCCCCAATGAGAGACACTGCCCCCAATGAGAGACACTGCCCCCAATGAGAGACACTGCCCCCCAATGAGAGACACTGCCCCCCAATGAGAGACACTGCCCCCCAATGAGAGACACTGCCCCCCAATGAGAGACACTGCCCCCAATGAGAGACAGTGCCCCCCCAATGAGACACTGTCCCCCAATGAGAGACACTGCCCCCCAATGAGAGACACTGTCCCCCAATGAGAGACACTGCCCCCCCAATGAGAGACACTGCCCCCCAATGAGAGACACTGACCCCCCAATGAGAGACACTGCCCCCCAATGAGAGACATTGCCCCCAATGAGAGACACTGCCCCCAATGAGAGACACTGCCCCCCAATGAGAGACACTGCCCCCCCAATGAGAGACACTGCCCCCCCAATGAGAGACACTGTCCCCAATGAGAGACACTGCACCCCAATGAGAGACACTGCCCCCCAATGAGAGACACTGCCCCCCAATGAGAGACATTGCCCCCCAATGAGAGACACTGCCCCCAATGAGAGACACTGCCCCCCAATGAGAGACACTGCCCCCCAATGAGAGACACTGCCCCCCAATGAGAGACACTGCCCTCCCAATGAGAGACACTGCCCCCCCAATGAGAGACACTGCCCCCCAATGAGAGACACTGCCCCCAATGAGAGATACTGCCCCCCAATGAGACACTGCCCCCCCAATGAGAGACACTGCCCCCAATGAGAGACACTGCCCCCCCAATGAGAGACACTGCCCCCCCAATGAGAGACACTGCTCCCCCAATGAGAGACACTGCCCCCAATGAGAGACACTGCCCCCCCAATGAGAGACACTGCCCCCCCAATGAGAGACACTGCCCCCAATGAGAGACACTGCCCCCCAATGAGAGACACTGCCCCCAAAGAGAGACACTGCCCCCAATGAGAGACACTGCTCCCCCAATGAGAGACACTGCCCCCAATGAGAGACACTGCCCCCCCAATGAGAGACACTGCCCCCCCAATGAGAGACACTGCCCCCAATGAGAGACACTGCCCCCCAATGAGAGACACTGCCCCCAATGAGAGACACTGCCCCCCAATGAGAGACACTGCCCCCAATGAGAGACACTGCCCTCCCAATGAGACACTGCCCTCCCAATGAGACACTGCCCCCCAATGAGAGACACTGCCCCCAATGAGAGACACTGCCCCCCCAATGAGTGACACTGCCCCCCCAATGAGAGACATTGCCCCCCAATGAGAGACACTGCCCCCCAATGAGAGACACTGCCCCCCAATGAGAGACACTGCCCTCCCAATGAGACACTGCCCCCCAATGAGAGACACTGCCCCCAATGAGAGACACTGCCCCCCCAATGAGTGACACTGCCCCCCCAATGAGAGACATTGCCCCCCAATGAGAGACACTGCCCCCCAATGAGAGACACTGCCCCCCAATGAGAGACACTGCCCTCCCAATGAGAGACACTGCCCCCCAATGAGAGACATTGCCCCCCAATGAGAGACTCTGCCCCCAATGAGAGACACTGCCCCCAATGAGTGACACTGCCCCCCCAATGAGTGACACTGCCCCCAATGAGAGACATTGCCCCCCAATGAGAGACACTGCCCCCCCAATGAAAGACACTGCCCCCAATGAGAGACACTGCCCCCAATGAGAGACACTGCCCCCCAATGAGAGACAGTGCCCCCCAATGAGTGACAATGCCCCCCAATGAGAGACACTGCCCCCAATGAGTGACACTGCCCCCAATGAGTGACACTGCCCCCCCAATGAGAGACACTGCCCCCAATGAGTGACACTGCCCCCAATGAGAGACACTGCCCCCCAATGAGAGACAGTGCCCCCCAATGAGTGACAATGCCCCCAATGAGAGACACTGCCCCCAATGAGAGACACTGCCCCCAATGAGAGACACTGCCCCCCCAATGAGAGAACTGCCCCCCAATGAGAGACACTGCCCCCAATGAGAGACACTGCCCCCAATGAGTGACACTGCCCCCCCAATGAGAGACACTGCCCCCAATGAGAGACACTGCCCCCCCCAATGAGAGACACTGCCCCCCAATGAGAGACACTGCCCCCAATGAGAGACACTGCCCCCAATGAGTGACACTGACCCCCAATGAGAGACACTGCCCCCAATGAGAGACACTGCCCCCCAATGAGTGACACTGCCCCCAATGAGAGACACTGCCCCCAATGAGAGACACTGCCCCCCCAATGAGAGAACTGCCCCCCAATGAGAGACACTGCCCCCAATGAGAGACACTGCCCCCAATGAGTGACACTGCCCCCCCAATGAGAGACACTGCCCCCAATGAGAGACACTGACCCCCAATGAGAGACACTGCCCCCCAATGAGAGACACTGCCCCCAATGAGTGACACTGACCCCCAATGAGAGACACTGCCCCCAATGAGAGACACTGCCCCCCAATGAGTGACAGTGCCCCCCCCAATGAGATAATGCCCCCCCCCCAATGAGTGACACTGCCCCCATGAGTGACACTGCCCCCAATGAAAGAAACTGCCCCCCAATGAAAGAAACTGCCCCCCAATGACTGACACTGCCCCCCAATGACTGACACTGCCCCCCAATGACTGACACTGCCCCCCAATGACTGACACTCCCCCCAATGAGACACTGCCCCCAATGAGTGACACTGCCCCCCAATGAGTCACACTGCCCCCCAATGAGAGAGACTGCCCCCCCATTGAAAGATACTCCCCCCAATGAGACACTGCCCCGCCCACTGAGACACTGCCCCCCCAATGAGAGATACTCCCCCCAATGAGACACTGCCCCCCCATGAGACACTGCTCCCCAATGAGAGACACTGCCCCCCCAATGAGAGACACTGCCCCCCCAATGAGTGACACTGCCCCCAATGTGGCACTGCTCCCCAATAAGAGATACTGCCCCCCCAATGAGTGACAGTGCCCCCCAATGAGATAATGCCCCCCCAATGAGTGACACTGCCCCCAATGAGAGACACTGCCCCCAATGAAAGAAACTGCCCCCCAATGAAAGAAACTGCTCCCCAATGAGTGACACTGCCCCCCAATGAGTAACACTGCCCCCAAATTAGAGATACTGCCCCCCAATGAGAGACACTGCCCCCCAATGAGAGACACTGCCCCACCCAATGAGAGATACTCCTCCCAATGAGAGACACTGCCCCCGCCAACTGAGACACTGCCCCCCCAATGAGAGATACTCCCCCCAATGAGAGACTCAGCCCCCCGCCAACTGAGACACTGCCCCCCCAATGAGAGATACTCCCCCCAATGAGAGACTCAGCCCCCCGCCAACTGAGACACGGCCCCCCCAATGAGAGATACTCCCCCCAATGAGAGACTCAGCCCCCCGCCAACTGAGACACTGCCCCCCCAATGAGAGATACTCCCCCCAATGAGAGACTCAGCCCCCCGCCCACTGAGACACGGCCCCCCCAATGAGAGACACTGCCCCCCCACTGAGACACTGCCCCCCCACTGAGACACTGCCCCCTCAATGAGAGATACTCCCCCCAATGAGACACTGCCCCCCCAATGAGACACTGCTCCCCAATGAGACACTGCTCCCCAATGAGAGACACTGCTCCCCCCAATGAGTGACAGTGCCCCCCATGAGATAATGCCCCCCCAATGAGTGACACTGCCCCCAATGAGAGACACTGCCCCCAATGACATAAACTCCTTCGCTATGAGTGACACTACCCCACCAATGAGTGACAATGCCCCCACCAAAGGGAGACACTGCCCCCAATGTGAGATACTCCCCCCAATGAAAGAAACTGCCCCCCAATGAAAGAAACTGCACCCCAATGACTGACATTTCCCCCCAATGACTGACACTGCCCCCCAATGACTGACACTGCCCCCCAATGAGTCACACTGCCCCCAAATTAGACATACTGCCCCCCAATGAGAGACACTGCCCCACCCAATGAGAGATACTCCCCCCAATGAGAGACACTGCCCCCCAATGAGAGAGATGGCCTCCCAATGAGATGCACTGCCCCACCCAATGAGAGATACTACCCCCAATGAGAGACACTGCCCCCCGCCCACTGAGACACTGCCCCCCAAATGAGAGATACTCCCCCAAATGAGACACTGCCCCCCCCCAATGAGACAGTGCTCCCCAATGAGAGGCACTGCCCCACCCAATGAGAGATACTACCCACAATGAGAGACACTGCCCCCCGCCCACTGAGACACTGCCCCCCAAATGAGAGATACTCCCCCAAATGAGACACTGCCCCCCCCAATGAGACAGTGCTCCCCAATGAGAGACACTGTCCCCCCAATGAGAGACACTGCCCCCAATGAGTGACACTGCCCCCCAATGAGAGACACTGCCCCCCAATGAGAGACACTGCCCCCCAATGAGACACTGCCCTCCCAATGAGTGACACTGCCCCCCCAATGAGAGACACTGCCCCCAATGAGTGACACTGCCCCCAATGAGTGACACTGTCCCCCCAATGAGTGACACTGCCCCCAATGAGAGACACTGCCCCCAATGAGTGACACTGTCCCCCCAATGAGTGACACTGCCCCCAATGAGTGACACTGTCCCCCCAATGAGTGACACTGCCCCCCAATGAGAGACACTGCCCCCCAATGAGAGACACTGCCCCCCAATGAGAGACACTGCCCCCCAATGAGAGACACTGACCCCCAATGGGAGACACTGCCCCCAATGAGTGACACTGCCCCCAATGAGTGACACTGCCCCCCCCAAATGAGAGACACTGCCCCCAATGAGAGACACTGCCCCCAATTAGAGACACTGCCCCCCCCCAATGAGAGACACTGCCCCCCAATGAGAGACATTGCCCCCCAATGAGAGACACTGCCCCCAATGAGAGACACTGCCCCCCAATGAGTGACACTGCCCCCAATGAGTGACACTGCCCCCCAATGAGAGACACTGCCCCCCAATGAGTGACACTGCCCCCAATGAGTGACAATGCCCCCAATGAGAGACACTGCCCCCAATGAGAGACACTGCCCCCAATGAGTGACACTGTCCCACCAATGAGAGACACTGCCCCCCAATGAGAGACACTGCCCCCCCAATGAGAGACACTGCCCCCCCAATGAGAGACACTGCCCCCCCAATGAGTGACACTGCCCCCCAATGAGAGACACTGCCCCCCCAATGAGAGACACTGCCCCCAATGAGAGACACTGCCCCCCAATGAGTGACACTGCCCCCAATGAGTGACACTGTCCCCCTATGAGAGACACTGCCCCACCAATGAGTGACAATGCCCCCAATGAGAGACACTGTCCCCCTATGAGAGTGGCGCGCAGGTGACAGAACTGGCAGGTACAGGAATCTGCCCAAAACAATCATGGCCGCGCAGCTTTCAAACACAGTGACGTCACATACCACCCAGGTACCCATAAATACGTCATACCCCACGCCCCTCTACCATGCCACCAATCCGTGCAGATCTCCGGGCCTGACCAATCTCCATGCAGGCCACGCCCCGGGACTGGCAGCGCAGAACCCCCAGCAGGCCACGCCCCCGTACAGGCCACGCCCCGGGACTGGCAGCGCAGATCCCCGTGCAGGCCACGCCCCCCCGTGCAGGCCACGCCCCCCGTACAGGCCACGCCCCGGGACTGGCAGCTCTCGGGGCGGAAGCAGGAAGCGAGCGACCGGTGACAGCTGGGAGTGTCCGGGATGGAGCGGTGACCGGGACCGATGGAAGAGGCGGAGCCTGAGGAAACCGGAACCGGAAGCACCGGGGAGCCTGGGGTGGTTTACACCATGGAGAACAAGCCAATAGTGACCTGTGAGATATATTCCTATATACACCCCCTATATACTGTGTATACACCCCTCCATATACTGTGTATACACCCCCTATATACTGTGTATACACCCCTCCATATACTGTGTATACACCCCCTATATACTGTGTATACACCCCTCCATATACTGTGTACACCCCCCCCTATATACTGTGTATACACCCCTCCATATACTGTGTATACACCCCCTATATACTGTGTATACACCCCTCCATATACTGTGTATACACCCCTCCATATACTGTGTATACACCCCTCCATATACTGTGTATACACCCCCTATATACTGTGTATACACCCCTCCATATACTGTGTACACCCCCCCTATATACTGTGTATACACCCCTCCATATACTGTGTATACACTCCCTATATACTGTGTATACACTCCCTATATACTGTGTATACACCCCTCCATATACTGTGTACACACCCCCCTATATACTGTGTATACACCCCTCCATATACTGTGTATACACTCCCTATATACTGTGTATACACCCCTCCATATACTGTGTATACACCCCTCCATATACTGTGTACACCCCCCCTATATACTGTGTATACAACCCTCCATATACTGTGTATACACCCCTCCATATACTGTGTATACACCCCCTATATACTGTGTATACAACCCTCCATATACTGTGTATACACCCCTCCATATACTGTGTATACACCCCCTATATACTGTGTATACACCCCTCCATATACTGTGTATACACCCCTTCATATACTGTGTATACACCCCCTTTATACTGTGTACACACCCCTCCATATACTGTGTATACACCCCCTATATACTGTGTATACACCCCTCCATATACTGTGTACTCACCCCCTGTATACACACCTCTATATACTGTGTATACACCCCTCCATATACTGTGTATACACCCCCTTTATACTGTGTATACACCCCTCCATATACTGTGTATACACCCCCTATATACTGTGTACACAACCCCCTATATACTGTGTATACAACCCCGCTGTACTGTACATACCGGCCCCTATGCACTGTGTGTACACGCCCCCTATGCACTGTGTGTACATGCCCCCTATGCACTGTGTGTACACGCCCCCTATGCACTGTGTGTACACGCCCCCTATGCACTGTGTGTACACGCCCCCTATGCACTGTGTGTACACGCCCCCTATGCACTGTGTGTACACGCCCCCTATGCACTGTGTGTACACGCCCCCTATGCACTGTGTGTACACGCCCCCTATGCACTGTGTGTACACGCCCCCTATGCACTGTGTGTACACGCCCCCTATGCGCTGTGTGTGTGTACACGCCCCCTATGCGCTGTGTGTGTACACGCCCCCTATGCACTGTGTGTGTACACGCCCCCTATGCACTGTGTGTGCGTACACGCCCCCTAAGCACTGTGTGTGTGTGTACACGCCCCCTATGCACTGTGTGTGTTTACACGCCCCCTATGCACTGTGTGTGTACACGCCCCTATGCACTGTGTGTGTGTACATGCCCCCTATGCACTGTGTGTGTGTGTGTACACGCCCCCTATGCACTGTGTGTGTACACACGCCCCCTATGCACTGTGTGTGTACACACGCCCCCTGTGCACTGTGTGTGTACACACGCCCCCTGTGCACTGTGTGTGTACACACGCCCCCTATGCACTGTGTGTGTGTACACACGCCCCCTATGCACTGTGTGTGTGTACACACGCCCCCTATGCACTGTGTGTGTGTACACGCCCCCTATGCACTGTGTGTGTGTACACACGCCCCCTATGCACTGTGTGTGTGTACACACGCCCCCTATGCACTGTGTGTGTGTACACACACCCCCTATGCACTGTGTGTGTGTACACACGCCCCCTATGCACTGTGTGTGTGTACACACGCCCCCTATGCACTGTGTGTACACACGCCCCCTATGCACTGTGTGTGTACACACACCCCCTATGCACTGTGTGTGTGTACACACGCCCCCTATGCACTGTGTGTGTGTACACACGCCCCCTATGTGTGTGTGTACACGCCCCTATGCACTGTGTGTGTGTACACGCCCCTATGCACTGTGTGTGTGTACACGCCCCCTATGCACTGTGTGTGTACACGCCCCCTATGCACTGTGTGTGTGTGTACACGCCCCCTATGCACTGTGTGTGTGTACACACGCCCCCTATGCACTGTGTGTGTACACACGCCCCCTATGCACTGTGTGTGTGTACACACGACCCCTATGCACTGTGTGTGTGTACACACGCCCCCTATGCACTGTGTGTGTACACACGCCCCCTATGCACTGTGTGTGTGTACACACGCCCCCTATGCACTGTGTGTGTGTACACACGCCCCCTATGCACTGTGTGTGTACACGCCCCTATGCACTGTGTGTGTGTATACGCCCCTATGCACTGTGTGTGTGTACACGCCCCCTATGCACTGTGTGTGTACACGCCCCCTATGCACTGTGTGTGTGTGTGTACACGCCCCCTATGCACTGTGTGTGTGTACACACGCCCCCTATGCACTGTGTGTGTGTACACACGACCCCTATGCACTGTGTGTGTGTACACACGCCCCCTATGCACTGTGTGTGTGTACATACGCCCCCTATGCACTGTGTGTGTGTACACACGCCCCCTATGCACTGTGTGTGTGTACACACGCCCCCTATGCACTGTGTGTGTATACACACGCCCCTATGCACTGTGTGTGTGTACACACGCCCCCTATGCACTGTGTGTGTACACACGCCCCCTATGCACTGTGTGTGTGTACACACGCCCCCTATGCACTGTGTGTGTGTACACACGCCCCCTATGCACTGTGTGTGTGTACACACGCCCCCTATGCACTGTGTGTGTATACGCCCCTATGCACTGTGTGTGTGTACACGCCCCTATGCACTGTGTGTGTGTACACGCCCCCTATGCACTGTGTGTGTACACGCCCCCTATGCACTGTGTGTGTACACGCCCCCTATGCACTGTGTGTGTACACGCCCCCTATGCACTGTGTGTGTGTGTACACGCCCCCTATGCACTGTGTGTGTGTACATGCCCCCTATGCACTGTGTGTGTGTGTACACGCCCCCTATGCACTGTGTGTGTGTGTACACGCCCCCTATGCACTGTGTGTGTGTGTACACGCCCCCTATGCACTGTGTGTGTGTGTACACGCCCCCTATGCACTGTGTGTGTGTGTACACGCCCCCTATGCACTGTGTGTGTGTACACGCCCCCTATGCACTGTGTGTGTGTACACGCCCCCTATGCACTGTGTGTGTGTACACGCCCCCTATGCACTGTGTGTGTGTACACGCCCCTATGCACTGTGTGTACGCCCCCTTACACACAGTGTGTATACACGCCGCCCTACACTCAGTGTGTACACACGCCACCCTACACTCAGTGTGTACACACGCCCCGCTACACTCAGTGTGTACACACGCCCCCCTACACACAGTGTGTATACAAGCCCCCTATATATATGGTGGTATACAAGACCCCTATAGATACTGTGTACAAACACTATATATATATATAATTCACGCCCCTTATAGACTGTGTCCACACACCAATATACTGTGTGTACGCATGCCCCCTATATACTGTGTACAAACACCCCCTATATATACTGTGCGTATTCGCGCCCCCTATATACTGTGTATATATACACTGCCTATATACTGTGTGTATGCACGCCCCTATATACTGTATGTATGCACGTCCCCGTATACTGTGTATGCACGCACCTATATACTGTATAGGCATGCCCCTATACACACACACACACACACACACACACACACACACACACACACACACACACACACACACACACACACACACACACACACACACACACACGTCCCCTATATACACACGCTGTGCACACACGCCCCCTATATACATGCTGTGCACACATGTCCCCTATATATACGCTGTGCGCACACGTCCCCTATATATACGCTGTGCGCACACGTCCCCTATATATACACTGTGCGCACACGTCCCCTATATATACGCTGTGCGCACACATCCCCTTTATATACGCTGTGCGCACACATACCCTATATACACACGCTGTGCACACACAATCCCTATATATACTGTGTGTATATATACTGTGTGTATACATGCCCCCTATATACTGTGTGTATACACACCCCCTATATAGTTTGTATACACCCCCTATATAGTGTGTATATACACACGTCCCCTATATACTGTGTGTATTCACGCCCCCTATATACTGTGTATACACCCCCTATCTAGTGTGTGTATACACCCCCTATCTAGTGTGTGTATACACCCCCTATATAGTGCGTGTATACACGCCCCCTATATACTGGGTGTATACATGCCCCCTATATACTGTGTGTATAAACGCCCCTATATAGTGTATGTATACACGCCCCCTGCATAGTGTGTATACACGACCCTATATAGTGTGTGTATACACGCCCCCTATATAGTGTGTGTATACACGCCCCCTATATAGTGTGTGTATACACGCCCCTATATACTGTGCGTGTATACACGCCCCCCGTATACTGTGTGTGTATACACGCCCCCCGTATTCTGTGTGTGTATACACGCCCCCCGTATACTGTGTGTGTATACACGCCCCCCCGTATACTGTGTGTGTATACACGCCCCCGTATACTGTGTGTGTATACACGCCCCCCGTATACTGTGTGTGTATACACGCCCCCCGTATACTGTGTGTGTATACACGCCCCCCGTATACTGTGTGTGTATACACGCCCCCGTATACTGTGTGTGTATACACGCCCCCGTATACTGTGTGTGTATACAAGCCCCCCGTATACTGTGTGTGTATACACGCCCCCGTATACTGTGTGTGTATACACGCCCCCCGTATACTGTGCGTGTATACACGCCCCCCGTATACTGTGTGTGTATACACGCCCCCCGTATACTGTGCGTGTATACACGCCCCCCGTATACTGTGTGTGTATACACGCCCCCGTATACTGTGTGTGTATACACGCCCCCGTATACTGTGCGTGTATACACGCCCCCCGTATACTGTGTGTGTATACACGCCCCCCGTATACTGTGCGTGTATACACGCCCCCCGTATACTGTGCGTGTATACACGCCCCCCGTATACTGTGCGTGTATACACGCCCCCCGTATACTGTGTGTGTATACACGCCCCCCGTATACTGTGTGTATACACGCCCCCGTATACTGTGTGTGTATACAAGCCCCCCGTATACTGTGCGTGTATACACGCCCCCCGTATACTGTGCGTGTATACACGCCCCCCGTATACTGTGTGTGTATACACGCCCCCCGTATACTGTGTGTGTATACACGCCCCCCGTATACTGTGTGTGTATACACGCCCCCGTATACTGTGCGTGTATACACGCCCCCCGTATACTGTGCGTGTATACACGCCCCCCGTATACTGTGCGTGTATACACGCCCCCCGTATACTGTGTGTGTATACACGCCCCCGTATACTGTGTGTGTATACACGCCCCCCGTATACTGTGCGTGTATACACGCCCCCCGTATACTGTGTGTGTATACACGCCCCCGTATACTGTGCGTGTATACACGCCCCCCGTATACTGTGTGTGTATACACGCCCCCGTATACTGTGCGTGTATACACGCCCCCGTATACTGTGTGTGTATACACGCCCCCGTATACTGTGCGTGTATACACGCCCCCCCGTATACTGTGCGTGTATACACGCCCCCCGTATACTGTGCGTGTATACACGCCCCCCGTATACTGTGCGTGTATACACGCCCCCCGTATCCTGTGTGTGTATACACGCCCCCGTATACTGTGTGTGTATACAAGCCCCCCGTATACTGTGTGTGTATACACGCCCCCCGTATACTGTGCGTGTATACACGCCCCCGTATACTGTGTGTGTATACACGCCCCCCGTATACTGTGCGTGTATACACGCCCCCCGTATACTGTGTGTGTATACACGCCCCCGTATACTGTGTGTGTATACATGCCCCCCGTATCCTGTGTGTGTATACACGCCCCCGTATACTGTGTGTGTATACAAGCCCCCCGTATACTGTGTGTGTATACACGCCCCCCGTATACTGTGTGTGTATACACGCCCCCCGTATACTGTGTGTGTATACAAGCCCCCCGTATACTGTGTGTGTATACACGCCCCCCGTATACTGTGTGTGTATACACGCCCCCCGTATACTGTGTGTGTATACACGCCCCCCGTATACTGTGTGTGTATACACGCCCCCCGTATACTGTGTGTGTATACACGCCCCCCGTATACTGTGTGTGTATACACGCCCCCCGTATACTGTGTGTGTATACACGCCCCCGTATACTGTGTGTGTATACACGCCCCCGTATACTGTGTGTGTATACACGCCCCCGTATACTGTGTGTGTATACACGCCCCCTGTATACTGTGTGTGTATACACGCCCCCCGTATACTGTGTGTGTATACACGCCCCCCGTATACTGTGTGTGTATACACGCCCCCCGTATACTGTGTGTGTATACACGCCCCCCGTATACTGTGTGTGTATACACGCCCCCCGTATACTGTGTGTGTATACACGCCCCCCGTATACTGTGTGTGTATACACGCCCCCCGTATACTGTGTGTGTATACACGCCCCCCGTATACTGTGTGTGTATACACGCCCCCCGTATACTGTGTGTGTATACACGCCCCCCGTATACTGTGTGTGTATACACGCCCCCCGTATACTGTGTGTGTATACACGCCCCCCGTATACTGTGTGTGTATACACGCCCCCGTATACTGTGTGTGTATACACGCCCCCCGTATACTGTGTGTGTATACACGCCCCCCGTATACTGTGTGTGTATACACGCCCCCCGTATACTGTGTGTGTATACACGCCCCCCGTACACTGTGTGTGTATACACGCCCCCCGTATACTGTGTGTGTATACACGCCCCCCGTATACTGTGTGTGTATACACGCCCCCCGTATACTGTGTGTGTATACACGCCCCCCGTATACTGTGTGTGTATACACGCCCCCCGTATACTGTGTGTGTATACACGCCCCCGTATCCTGTGTGTGTATACAAGCCCCCGTATACTGTGCGTATATACACGCCCCCCGTATACTGTGCGTGTATACACGCCCCCCGTATACTGTGTGTGTATACACGCCCCCCGTATACTGTGTGTGTATACAAGCCCCCGTATACTGTGCGTGTATATACGCCCCCGTATTCTGTGTGTGTATACACGCCCCCCGTATCCTGTGTGTGTATACACGCCCCCGTATACTGTGCGTGTATACACGCCCCCCGTATACTGTGTGTGTATACAAGCCCCCGTATACTGTGCGTGTATACACGCCCCCGTATTCTGTGTGTGTATACACGCCCCCCGTATCCTGTGTGTGTATACACGCCCCCGTATACTGTGCGTGTATACACGCCCCCCGTATACTGTGTGTGTATACACGCCCCCGTATACTGTGCGTGTATACACGCCCCCCGTATACTGTGTGTGTATACAAGCCCCCCGTATACTGTGCGTGTATACACGCCCCCCGTATCCTGTGTGTGTATACACGCCCCCCGTATACTGTGTGTGTATACACGCCCCCGTATACACGCCCCCCGTATACTGTGTGTGTATACAAGCCCCCCATATACTGTGTGTGTATACACGCCCCCGTATACTGTGTGTGTATACACGCCCCCCGTATACTGTGTGTGTATACAAGCCCCCCGTATACTGTATGTGTATACACGCCCCCCGTATACTGTGTGTGTATACACGCCCCCCGTATACTGTGCGTGTATACACGCCCCCCCGTATACTGTGTGTGTATACACGCCCCCCGTATACTGTGTGTGTATACACGCCCCCCGTATACTGTGTGTGTATACACGCCCCCCGTATACTGTGCGTGTATACACGCCCCCCGTATACTGTGTGTGTATACACGCCCCCCGTATACTGTGTGTGTATACACGCCCCCGTATACTGTGTGTGTATACACGCCCCCCGTATACTGTGTGTGTATACACGCCCCCCGTATACTGTGTGTGTATACAAGCCCCTCGTATACTGTGTGTGTATACACGCCCCCGTATACTGTGTGTGTATACAAGCCCCTCGTATACTGTGTGTGTATACACGCCCCCCGTATACTGTGTGTGTATACACGCCCCCCGTATACTGTGTGTGTATACACGCCCCCCGTATACTGTGTGTGTATACACGCTCCCCGTATACTGTGTGTGTATACACGCCCCCCGTATACTGTGCGTGTATACACGCCCTCGTATACTGTGCGTGTATACACGCCCCCCTTATACTGTGCGTGTATACACGCCCCCCGTATACTGTGTGTGTATACACGCCCCCGTATAGTGTTTGTGTATACAAGCCCCCCGTATACTGTGTGTGTATACACGCCCCCCGTATACTGTGTGTGTATACACGCCCCCCGTATACTGTGTGTGTATACACGCCCCCCGTATACTGTGTGTGTATACACGCCCCCCGTATACTGTGTGTGTATACACGCCCCCCGTATACTGTGTGTGTATACACGCCCCCCGTATACTGTGCGTGTATACACGCCCCCCGTATACTGTGCGTGTATACACGCCCCCCGTATACTGTGCGTGTATACACGCCCCCCGTATACTGTGCGTGTATACACGCCCCCCGTATACTGTGTGTGTATACACGCCCCCCGTATACTGTGTGTGTATACACGCCCCCGTATACTGTGTGTGTATACACGCCCCCCGTATACTGTGTGTGTATACACGTCCCCCGTATACTGTGTGTGTATACACGCCCCCCGTATACTGTGTGTATACACGCCCCCCGTATACTGTGTGTGTATACACGCCCCCCGTATACTGTGTGTGTATACAAGCCCCCCGTATACTGTGTGTGTATACACGCCCCCCGTATACTGTGTGTGTATACACGCCCCCGTATACTGTGCGTGTATACACGCCCCCCGTATACTGTGCGTGTATACACGCCCCCCGTATACTGTGTGTGTATACACGCCCCCGTATACTGTGTGTGTATACACGCCCCCCGTATACTGTGTGTGTATACACGCCCCCCGTATACTGTGTGTGTATACACGCCCTCCGTATACTGTGCGTGTATACACGCACCCGTATACTGTGTGTGTATACACGCCCCCCGTATACTGTGTGTGTATACACGCCCCCGTATACTGTGTGTATACACGCCCCCCGTATACTGTGTGTGTATACACGACCCCCGTATACTGTGTGTGTATACACGCCCCCCGTATACTTTGTGTGTATACACGCCCCCCGTATACTGTGTGTGTATACAAGCCCCCCGTATACTGTGTGTGTATACACGCCCCCCCGTATACTGTGTGTGTATACACGCCCCCCATATACTGTGTGTGTATACACGCCCCCCGTATACTGTGTGTGTATACACGCCCCCCGTATACTGTGTGTGTATACACGCCCCCCGTATACTGTGTGTGTATACACGCCCCCCCGTATACTGTGTGTGTATACACGCCCCCCGTATACTGTGTGTGTATACACGCCCCCCGTATACTGTGTGTGTATACAAGCCCCCCGTATACTGTGTGTGTATACACGCCCCCGTATACTGTGTGTGTATACCAAGCCCCCCGTATACTGTGTGTGTATACAAGCCCCCGTATACTGTGTGTGTATACAAGCCCCCCGTATACTGTGCGTGTATACACGCCCCCGTATACTGTGCGTGTATACACGCCCCCCGTATACTGTGTGTGTATACACGCCCCCCGTATACTGTGTGTGTATACACGCCCCCGTATACTGTGTGTGTATACACGCCCCCGTATACTGTGTGTGTATACACGCCCCCCGTATACTGTGTGTGTATACAACCCCCGTATACTGTGTGTGTATACACGCCCCCCGTATACTGTGTGTGTATACAAGCCCCCGTATACTGTGTGTGTATACACGCCCCCCGTATACTGAGTGTGTATACACGCCCCCCGTATACTGTGTGTGTATACACGCCCCCCGTATACTGTGCGTGTATACACGCCCTCGTATACTGTGCGTGTATACACGCCCCCCGTATACTGTGCGTGTATACACGCCCCCCGTATACTGTGTGTGTATACACGCCCCCGTATACTGTGTGTGTATACAAGCCCCCCGTATACTGTGTGTGTATACACGCCCCCCGTATACTGTGTGTGTATACACGCCCCCCGTATACTGTGTGTGTATACACGCCCCCCGTATACTGTGCGTGTATACACGCCCCCCGTATACTGTGCGTGTATACACGCCCCCCCGTATACTGTGCGTGTATCCCCCGTATACTGTGCGTGTATACACGCCCCCCGTATACTGTGTGTGTATACACGCCCCCCGTATTCTGTGCGTGTATACACGCCCCCCGTATACTGTGTGTGTATACACGCCCCCCGTATACTGTGTGTGTATACACGCCCCCGTATACTGTGTGTGTATACACGTCCCCCGTATACTGTGTGTGTATACACGCCCCCCGTATACTGTGTGTGTATACACGCCCCCCGTATACTGTGTGTGTATACACGCCCCCCGTATACTGTGTGTGTATACACGCCCCCCGTATACTGTGTGTGTATACACGCCCCCCGTATACTGTGCGTGTATACACGCCCCCCGTATACTGTGTGTGTATACACGCCCCCGTATACTGTGCGTGTATACACGCCCCCCGTATACTGTGTGTGTATACACGCCCCCGTATACTGTGCGTGTATACACGCCCCCCGTATACTGTGTGTGTATACACGCCCCCCGTATACTGTGCGTGTATACACGCCCCCCGTATACTGTGCGTGTATACACGCCCCCGTATACTGTGTGTGTATACACGCCCCCCGTATACTGTGTGTGTATACACGCCCCCCGTATACTGTGTGTATACACGCCCCCCGTATACTGTGTGTATACACGCCCCCGTATACTGTGTGTGTATACACGCCCCCCGTATACTGTGTGTGTATACACGCCCCCGTATACTGTGTGTGTATACAAGCCCCCGTATACTGTGTGTGTATACACGCCCCCCCGTATACTGTGTGTGTATACACGCCCCCCGTATACTGTGTGTGTATACACGCCCCCCGTATACTGTGTGTGTATACACGCCCCCGTATACTGTGTGTGTATACACGCCCCCCGTATACTGTGTGTGTATACACGCCCCCGTATACTGTGTGTGTATACACGCCCCCCGTATACTGTGTGTGTATACAAGCCCCCGTATACTGTGTGTGTATACACGCCCCCGTATACTGTGTGTGTATACAAGCCCCCGTATACTGTGTGTGTATACAAGCCCCCGTATACTGTGTGTGTATACACGCCCCCCGTATACTGTGTCGTGTATACACGCCCCCCGTATACTGTGTGTGTATACACGCCCCCCGTATACTGTGTGTGTATACACGCCCCCCGTATACTGTGTGTGTATACACGCCCCCCGTATACTGTGTGTGTATACACGCCCCCGTATACTGTGTGTGTATACACGCCCCCGTATACTGTGTGTGTATACACGCCCCCCGTATACTGTGTGTGTATACAAGCCCCCGTATACTGTGTGTGTATACACGCCCCCCGTATACTGTGTGTGTATACAAGCCCCCCGTATACTGTGTGTGTATACAAGCCCCCGTATACTGTGTGTGTATACACGCCCCCCGTATACTGTGTGTGTATACACGCCCCCCGTATACTGTGTGTGTATACAAGCCCCCGTATACTGTGTGTGTATACACGCCCCCGTATACTGTGTGTGTATACACGCCCCCCGTATACTGTGTGTGTATACAAGCCCCCCGTATACTGTGTGTGTATACACGCCCCCCGTATACTGTGTGTGTATACACGCCCCCGTATACTGTGTGTGTATACACGCCCCCGTATACTGTGTGTGTATACACGCCCCCGTATACTGTGTGTGTATACACGCCCCCGTATACTGTGTGTGTATACACGCCCCCGTATACTGTGTGTGTATACACGCCCCCCGTATACTGTGTGTGTATACACGCCCCCCGTATACTGTGTGTGTATACAAGCCCCCGTATTCTGTGTGTGTATTCACGCCCCCGTATACCGTGTGTGTATACAAGCCCCCCGTATACCGTGTGTGTATACAAGCCCCCCGTATACTGTGTGTGTATACACGCCCCCCGTATACTGTGTGTGTATACACGCCCCCCGTATACTGTGTGTGTATACACGCCCCCCGTATACTGTGTGTGTATACACGCCCCCGTATACTGTGTGTGTATACACGCCCCCGTATACTGTGCGTGTATACAAGCCCCCGTATACTGTGCGTGTATACACGCCCCCCCGTATACTGTGTGTGTATACACGCCCCCGTATACTGTGTGTGTATACACGCCCCCCGTATACTGTGTGTGTATACACGCCCCCGTATACTGTGTGTGTATACACGCCCCCCGTATACTGTGTGTGTATACACGCCCCCCGTATACTGTGTGTGTATACACGCCCCCGTATACTGTGTGTGTATACACGCCCCCCGTATACTGTGTGTGTATACACGCCCCCCGTATACTGTGTGTGTATACACGCCCCCGTATACTGTGTGTGTATACAAGCCCCCCGTATACTGTGTGTGTATACAAGCCACCCCGTATACTGTGTGTGTATACAAGCCCCCCGTATACTGTGTGTGTATACACGCCCCGTATACTGTGTGTATACACGCCCCCGTATACTGTGTGTGTATACACGCCCCCCGTATACTGTGTGTGTATACAAGCCCCCCGTATACTGTGTGTGTATACACGCCCCCCGTATACTGTGTGTGTATACACGCCCCGTATACTGTGTGTGTATACACGCCCCCCGTATAGTGTGTGTGTATACACGCCCCCCGTATACTGTGTGTGTATACACGCCCCCGTATACTGTGTGTGTATACACGCCCCCCGTATACTGTGTGTGTATACACGCCCCCCGTATACTGTGCGTTTATACAAGCCCCCGTATACTGTGCGTGTATACACGCCCCCGTATACTGTGCGTGTATACACGCCCCCGTATACTGTGTGTGTATACAAGCCCCCGTATACTGTGTGTGTATACACGCCCCCCGTATACTGTGTGTGTATACACGCCCCCCGTATACTGTGTGTGTATACACGCCCCCCGTATACTGTGTGTGTATACACGCCCCCGTATACTGTGCGTGTATACACGCCCCCGTATACTGTGTGTGTATACAAGCCCCCCGTATACTGTGTGTGTATACACGCCCCCGTATACTGTGCGTGTATACACGCCCCCGTATACTGTGCGTGTATACACGCCCCCGTATACTGTGTGTGTATACACGCCCCCCGTATACTGTGTGTGTATACACGCCCCCCGTATACTGTGCGTGTATACACGCCCCCCGTATACTGTGCGTGTATACACGCCCCCCGTATACTGTGCGTGTATACACGCCCCCCGTATACTGTGTGTGTATACACGCCCCCCGTATACTGTGTGTGTATACACGCCCCCGTATACTGTGTGTGTATACACGCCCCCCGTATACTGTGTGTGTATACACGCCCCCGTATACTGTGTGTGTATACACGCCCCACGTATACTGTGTGTGTATACACGCCCCCGTATACTGTGTGTGTATACACGCCCCCCGTATCCTGTGCGTGTATACACGCCCCCCGTATACTGTGTGTGTATACACGCCCCCCGTATACTGTGTGTGTATACACGCCCCCGTATCTGTGTGTGTATACAAGCCCCCCGTATACTGTGTGTGTATACACGCCCCCGTATACTGTGTGTGTATACACGCCACCCGTATACTGTGTGTGTATACACGCCCCCCGTATACTGTGTGTGTATACACGCCCCCGTATCCTGTGTGTGTATACAAGCCCCCCGTATACTGTGTGTGTATACACGCCCCTTATATACTGTGTGTGTATACACGCCCCCCGTATACTGTGTGTGTATACACTCCCCCCGTATACTGTGTGTGTATACACGCCCCCCGTATACTGTGTGTGTATACACGCCCCCGTATACTGTGTGTGTATACACGCCCCCCGTATACTGTGTGTGTATACACGCCCCCGTATACTGTGTGTGTATACACGCCCCCCGTATACTGTGTGTGTATACACGCCCCCGTATACTGTGTGTGTATACACGCCCCCCGTATACTGTGCGTGTATACACGCCCCGTATACTGTGTGTGTATACACGCCCCCGTATACTGTGCGTGTATACACGCCCCCGTATCCTGTGTGTGTATACACGCCCCCGTATCCTGTGTGTGTATACACGCCCCCCGTATACTGTGTGTGTATACACGCCCCCCGTATACTGTGCGTGTATACACGCCCCCGTATCCTGTGCGTGTATACACGCCCCCCGTATACTGTGTGTGTATACACGCCCCCCGTATACTGTGTGTGTGTATACACGCCCCGTATACTGTGCGTGTATACACGCCCCCCGTATCCTGTGCGTGTATACACGCCCCCCGTATCCTGTGTGTGTATACACGCCCCCGTATACTGTGTGTGTATACACGCCCCCGTATACTGTGTGTGTATACACGCCCCCCGTATACTGTGTGTGTATACACGCCCCCGTATACTGTGTGTGTATACACGCCCCCGTATACTGTGTGTGTATACACGCCCCCGTATACTGTGTGTGTATACACGCCCCCGTATACTGTGTTTGTATACACGCCCCCGTATACTGTGTGTGTATACAAGCCCCCGTATACTGTGTGTGTATACACGCCCCCGTATACTGTGTGTGTATACAAGCCCCCCGTATACTGTGTGTGTATACA
This sequence comes from Ascaphus truei, assembly GCF_040206685.1. Lineage (NCBI taxonomy): Eukaryota > Metazoa > Chordata > Amphibia > Anura > Ascaphidae > Ascaphus > Ascaphus truei. Next base: position 250,552 of record NW_027456895.1, read on the forward strand.
AGCCCCCGTATACTGTGTGTGTATACACGCCCCCGTATACTGTGTGTGTATACACGCCCCCGTATACTGTGTGTGTATACAAGCCCCCGTATACTGTGTGTGTATACACGCCCCCCGTATACTGTGTGTGTATACACGCCCCCCGTATCCTGTGTGTGTATACACGCCCCCGTATACTGTGTGTGTATACACGCCCCCCGTATACTGTGTGTGTATACACGCCCCCGTATACTGTGAGTGTATACAAGCCCCCCGTATACTGTGTGTGTATACACGCCCCCCGTATACTGTGTGTGTATACACGCCCCCGTATACTGTGTGTGTATACACGCCCCCCGTATACTGTGTGTGTATACACGCCCCCGTATACTGTGTGTGTATACACGCCCCCCGTATACTGTGTGTGTATACACGCCCCCCGTATACTGTGTGTGTATACACGCCCCCCGTATACTGTGTGTGTATACACGCCCCCGTATACTGTGTGTGTATACACGCCCCCCGTATACTGTGTGTGTATACACGCCCCCCGTATACTGTGTGTGTATACACGCCCCCCGTATACTGTGTGTGTATACACGCCCCCCGTATACTGTGCTGTGTATACACGCCCCCGTATACTGTGTGTGTATACACGCCCCCGTATACTGTGTGTGTATACACGCCCCCCCGTATACTGTGTGTGTATACACGCCCCCGTATACTGTGTGTGTATACACGCCCCCCGTATACTGTGTGTGTATACACGCCCCCCGTATACTGTGTGTGTATACACGCCCCCCGTATACTGTGCGTGTATACACGCCCCCCGTATACTGTGCGTGTATACACGCCCCCGTATACTGTGCTGTGTATACACGCCCCCCGTATACTGTGCGTGTATACACGCCCCCCGTATACTGTGTGTGTATACACGCCCCCCGTATACTGTGTGTGTATACACGCCCCCCGTATACTGTGTGTGTATACACGCCCCCCGTATACTGTGCTGTGTATACAAGCCCCCCGTATACTGTGTGTGTATACACGCCCCCGTATACTGTGTGTGTATACACGCCCCCCGTATACTGTGTGTGTATACAAGCCCCCGTATACTGTGTGTGTATACACGCCCCCGTATACTGTGTGTGTATACACGCCCCCGTATACTGTGTGTGTATACACGCCCCCCGTATACTGTGTGTGTATACACGCCCCCGTATACTGTGCGTGTATACACGCCCCCGTATCCTGTGCGTGTATACACGCCCCTGTATACTGTGTGTATACACGCCCCCCGTATACTGTGTGTGTATACACGCCCCCGTATCCTGTGTGTGTATACAAGCCCCCGTATACTGTGTGTGTATACACGCCCCCGTATACTGTGTGTGTATACACGCCCCCCGTATACTGTGTGTGTATACACGCCCCCCGTATACTGTGTGTGTATACACGCCCCCGTATCCTGTGTGTGTATACAAGCCCCCCGTATACTGTGTGTGTATACACGCCCCCCGTATACTGTGTGTGTATACACGCCCCCCGTATACTGTGTGTGTATACACGCCCCCGTATACTGTGTGTGTATACACGCCCCCGTATACTGTGTGTGTATACACGCCCCCCGTATACTGTGTGTGTATACACGCCCCCCGTATACTGTGTGTGTATACACGCCCCCGTATACTGTGTGTGTATACACGCCCCCCGTATACTGTGCTGTGTATACACGCCCCCTGTATACTGTGTGTGTATACACGCCCCCCGTATACTGTGTGTGTATACACGCCCCCCGTATACTGTGTGTGTATACACGCCCCCCGTATACTGTGTGTGTATACACGCCCCCCGTATACTGTGTGTGTATACACGCCCCCCGTATACTGTGTGTGTATGCACGCCCCCGTATACTGTGTGTGTATACACGCCCCCCGTATACTGTGTGTGTATACACTCCCCGTATACTGTGTGTGTATACACGCCCCCGTATACTGTGTGTGTATACAAGCCCCCCGTATACTGTGTGTGTATACACGCCCCCCGTATACTGTGTGTGTATACACGCCCCCCGTATACTGTGTGTGTATACACGCCCCCCGTATACTGTGGTGTATACACGCCCCCGTATCCTGTGTGTGTATACACGCCCCCCGTATACTGTGTGTGTATACACGCCCCCCGTATACTGTGTGTGTATACAAGCCCCCGTATACTGTGTGTGTATACACGCCCCCCGTATACTGTGTGTGTATTCACGCCCCCCGTATACTGTGTGTGTATACACGCCCCCGTATACTGTGTGTGTATACACGCCCCCGTATACTGTGTGTGTATACACGCCCCCCGTATCCTGTGTGTGTATACACGCCCCCGTATCCTGTGTGTGTATACACGCCCCCCGTATACCTGTGTGTGTATACACGCCCCTCGTATACTGTGCGTGTATACACGCCCCCCGTATACTGTGCGTGTATACACGCCCCCCCGTATCCTGTGCGTGTA